>NW_019154114.1:16676830-16686293 GCF_002288905.1 Enhydra lutris kenyoni
ACATGCCCCTTCGGATCCCTACATTTGTATCTTTAGGGTAAATACCCAGTAATGCAATTGCTGGGTATTTACCCTAAAGATACAAATGTAGGGATCCGAAGGGGCATGTTTATAGCAACAATGTTCACAATAACCAAACTATGGAAAGAACCTAGATGTCCATCAACAGATGAACGGATAAAGAAGATGTGGTATATATATACAATAGAATACTATGCAGCCATCAAAAGAAATGAAATCTTGCCATTTGCAACGACGTGGATGGAACTAGAGGGTATTATGCTGAGCGAAATAAGTCCATCAGAGAAAGACAATTTTCATATGATCTCCCTGAAATGAGGAATTTGAGAGGCAACATTGGGGGTTTTGGGGGGAGGTAAGGAAAAAAATGAAACAAGGTGGGATCAGGAGGGAGACAAAGCATAAGACTCTCAATCTCACAAAACAAACAGGTGGCCGGGGGGAGCAGTGTAGGGAGAGGGTGGTTGGGTTATGGACATTGGGGAGGGTGTGTGCTATGGTGAGTGCTGTGAAGTGTGTAAGCCTAACAATTCACAGACCTGTACTCCTGGGGCTAATAATACATTATATGTTAATAAAAAATTTAAAAAAAGAAATAAAAATCAAAAGGAAGGACGGAAAGATTAGAAAGTAATTTGAAGGCTAAAAATAGAGAGATCTCAATATGTTTGTAGTCTGAATTTGCATATTCTTCTGCCTGCTACCAATATTCCTTTTTAGGGGATTTTGTCATTCAAGAGATCCCACCTCCCCACCGGAGGGTAGTCATGTGACTGAGGCTGGCCAATCCACTTATAAGCTTGGCTCCAGACGTTGGTTCAAGGGTAGGCTCCTGACCCAAGAAGAGCCAGTCATGGCTCCCAATGGTGGAAGAATTGCTAAGGATATGGGAAAAAGGGGAACCTTCTAGAGCCCACCAAAAGCCCACCAACAATGAAGCCAGGATAGAGGAAAATGGAGCAAAATCATGATGAAAAACAGGGTCTGATAACATAGCTTGAACTCCTTGATTTAGCTACACCTATAGATCCACCATTCAGATTGATTTCCAAATTGGATGAGCCAAAACATTTCCTTTTAACTATTTCAGGTTGGCTTTCTGTCTTTTGCAACAGAATTAATTCCTGACAAATACATACTCTAGGGAAGAGCTCAGTGAGGAACAAGGAAAATAATGTTTGACAAAGAAAATAAGCATGGCTACAGTGTTCTAAGGGAGGAAGAAATGGATGAAACCAAAGAAAATAAGACAGGAGTTAGAGTGGGTATTACCACTCAGTGGCCTCTCCCATAGAAAAGCAATTTTTCTATTAAAATTTCTTTTGAGGTTTTATCCACACAGTCTGTGAGCACAGTCCCTCTGGAGTAAGGTGAAACAAAATACTTGCCGAGCCTCATGGTACAAACCAGATATTTCAGCGGATCACTGGTAGTCTCAAACTACAGGAATGATGTTTGCCTAGGATAACAGTGTAAGGTACATTGTGGCTAGGGTGACAAGACATTCTGTCCTGGTTTATCATAAAACTTATTTACCATGTTATGAAATGTAATGTAAAGATGTAAATGTAAAGATGACTAAAGTGAGAATTCCAGTTTACCATGGGAAACAGGAAAATTCATAAGCAAACTCAAGGCTTTTGTCCTAAATTATTTTACTTTCAGGATATTCCATTCCTGTTCAGGGTGTTCCGGTGACCTGGTAATCACCCACAAATTTTACCTATTTAGATCTACTTTCTGGGCTTCCTCCTATTTTCATACTAGGCAATGATCCACTGACAGAATGTAACCTCTCTCTTTGGCATTGTCTTGTCTTCTCTCTCCTGACTATTTAAGAATAATTCCATCGAGAGTAGGTCCTGACTTGAAACATACTTGTCTTTGGTCTGGGTACGATTTCTAGGTAAGACTCACATATTTGCACAAAACGATTTCATTGATAAACTCAAAATTTCACACTTTCCTCTTGAATACCCATGGTAGATATCAAAACTGGTCTGAAAAAGCGTAAGAGGTCTAGGCCAATGCATGTCATTGCCATTGTAATGCTGGACTTTTTTCTGCGGGGGTTGTGGGAGGAAAGACGCTGTCCAGCATCTACTTGCTTTCCTCTTTGGAAACCATTCCCCATGTGTAAGATCTTGGTGGAAAGCAATGCTTTTCCTCAAACTACAGCAGCCTGAAGATCTAAATGCTGCCTCTACCCACATCTCAGCCTCGAGGATTTGGGTATAATGAACGAATGTTTTGACCTTCCTAGGACACGGAATGTCAATTGAGGCATATGAAGAATGACGGTGGCAGTCTCCCACAATGATAGTTGTGTTTCCTTTTGCTTAGCCCTTTGGGGACATTTGGTCCTGTTAATCAATTTTTCAAGTTTGATCCTTCAACCTTCCCTTGATGATGCAAAATAAATAAATAAATGAATGAATAAATTTTGTTAGAAGACGGAACTGGGATTCTGTTGCTTGTAACCATGAGCATTCTAATTTATGTCCTCCTCTGTCTCCTCCTCACTAACACAGTGTTTCGAAGACTCACTCCCAATACACAGCTCCACATTTTCATGGGTCCTCAGGGTGAATGGCACCAAGAAGAGATGACATGTGTATTTTCCCTGTATACCATGCCAGTAGCCCCCTCCTCCTCTCCTGCTCTGTCTAGGGCTCTCTCCCACTGGCACAATTACAGTGGGAAGGGGCTCCAGGCAGGTCCTGGATTCCCATCTCTTCTTTTTGGTTTCTACTCAGAAATGTTTTTATAACCCCCAGACAGAAGTCTTTGGGCTGTGTTGTAAGGGGCAGGTTGGGAGAGACGAAAGGAAGAGGATTTTGGAGGAAGCCCTTTTCCAGGGAGGCTTATACAAAGGGCTGATGGCTCTACTAGCCTCTCTTTGCTTTGAGGTCAAAGGACCACTCTCTCCTCCTCCTGCACCATGATTTGTTTTTGTTCCATGTTTGGAATACTAGTTAATATTGCTTCAAATAGGTCACATTCTTGGTGTCTGAGTGGCCAGGCGGAATGCTGTGGCATTTTGGAGCTGCACGGGGTTATGGGCAGTATGTGTCCCCTCAAAATTCCGGTGTTGAAACCCTAACTCCCAGTGTGACAGTGTTAGGTAGAGCTTTGGGAGGTAATTATATCATCAGGGTGGAGCCCTTGGGATGGGATCCGAGCCCTTTAGAAGAAGAGAAAGGAGAGAGCTTGCCTTTCTCTCTCACCGTGTGAGGATACAACGAGAAGATACCATCTCCAAGCCAGCAAGCAGACTTTCTCCAGTCACCGGATCTGCCAGCACCTTGGTTGTGTCCATCTCAGGCTCCAGAACTATGAGAAATAAATGTGTGTCATTGAAGTCACTCAGTCTGTGGTGTTTGTTAGAGCAGCCTGAGCTGACTAGAACACGTGGGCTTGGGTTCAAGGCTTGCGTCCGCTCTTCCATAACCGGATGGCCTTCAGCAAGTGTTGAACTTCTCTGATTCTTAGGTTATTTTTCTCTTTTTACTCCAAATGTAGGGGCAGTGGTAATGTTAAGCTTATGCAGATGTTGTGATGATTAAATAGAATAATTATGCAAGGGATTTAGCCAGTGCCTGGCATCTAACGTGGGCCCCATAAATGGAGTAATGGTAGTTGTTTAGCTCCCCTTTCCCTGGGAATGCTTTTACCGGAGACTCAGGTCACACTGGTGGGTTCTTTCTAGGTAGAGGCCAGATGCCTGGAAGGCCAGTATCATGCTGTGAGTTTACAGCCAGGACTTTAGGAACATTCTGATCCAAATGGGGATTTTCAGTGCCAATTGGCTAATGCTCTTCCCACAAAAGCACAAGGGTATCTTTCTTGGAAAAACAATGAAGTCACACCCTTTACTCTTCCTGATAAGAATACCTACTGTCTTCTCTTTTTTTTAAGATAACAGTCATTCATGACTTGCTATGTGCCAGGAACCATTTAATCCTTATAATAACCCTATGACATCTGTATTGTTATCATCTCCAGTTTTTAGATAAGAAACTAGGCTTAAGGGGGACCTTGCCTAAAGTCACACTTCAGGGGTGCCTGGGTGGCTCAGTGGGTTAAGCCTTTGCCTTTAGCTTGGGTCGTGATCTCAGGGTCCTGGGATCGAGTCCTGCATCGGGCTCTCTGCTCAGTGGGGAGCCTGCTTCTCCCTCTCTTCTCTTTCTCTGCCTGCCTCTCTGCCTACTTGTTATCTCTCTGTCAAATAAATAAATAAGATCTTTAAAAAAAAGTCATGCTCCAAAACTATTATGTAGTAGAATTATTATTTTTTTTAAAGATTTTATTATTTATTTATTTGACAGAGAGAGATCACAAGTAGTCAGAGAGGCAGGCAGAGAGAGAGAGGAGGAAGCAGGCTCTCTGCTGAGCAGAGAGAGCCCAATGCAGGGCTCAATCCCAGAACCCTGAGATCATGACCTGAGCCAAAGGCAGAGGCTTTAACCTGTTGAGCCACCCAGGCACCCCAGAATTTTTTTTTTAATTGTGGTAAAATATACACAATATAGGGGCACCTGGGTGGCTCAGTCTGTTGTGTGTCTGACTCTTGGTTTCAGCTCAGGTCATAACCTCGAGGTCCTAAAATCAAGCTCTGTGTCAGGCTCCGTGCTCAGCAGGGAATCTGCTTGAGGTTCTTTCCTTCTACCTCACCTTCCCTTCTCTACCTCCCCACTACTCGAGTGCATTCTCTCTCTAATATAAATAAATAAAATCTTTATAAATATATGTACACAATATAAAATTTGTCATTTTAACAATTTTTAAATGTATAATTCAGTGGTATTCAATATATTCATAATATTGTACAACCAATACCTCTATCCATTTCCAGAATTTTTCATCATCCCAAGGATTGAGCTTTTAAAGCCAAGTTTTTTCAACTTCTAATTTGTGAAAGGAACTGTGCAGTGATTAAGAGCACAAATTCCTCTGGGGTTCCAATCTCAGTTCTGCCTTAATGAGCTATGAGATCTTGGAGAAGTTATTGATTTTTCTATTGCTTCCATACCTTGATGTGTACATGGAGAGGGTGATTATCATTGGTACCTCTCTCACAGAGTGGCTACAGTATTAAATAATTTAAACCCTATTAAGTATTTAGAATCTACCGGGGAAAGAGTAAGCCCACCATGAGTATTAGTTACTATTACTCCATATTGCTAATTATAGGGTGCTATAGTAATGATGGGTGGGGAGCTAGAACATGAGCATTGTGTGAAGGAATGAAAGGATAATGATTTGCAGAGTGGGCTTGGGCTTGGGGTGATATAATGCTTCCTGACATAACACTGGTGGGGTTTCATTGGGTCACTAAAATCTGATGTTGAAAGATACCAACAGGGTATCTCTTATCACTAGGTAACCAGGTAGCCTGAGCAGGATACTGACAATACGTATGTTCCTCTCTACCTGCAGAGTGGGCTTCCCTGCAGATGGAGAGCCCAGGATAATCTGGAGAATGCAAGCCTGTATAGGTACCTACTTCAAATTCCTCTCCTCCCCTGACTCCAGGCCAGGAAGGCAGGACTCAGGACTTTCGTGACACCCGCACTCCTCCTTCCACAGTGGCAAAGAATATTTTCAGAAGATATTAAAAATTTCATATAAGAACCCAGTGAACACTCACCAAAGTTTTACTTAATTCATTAATGAGAGGGCCAGTGGAGAACCAGAGAATCAGTAAAACCTCTCTGGCTTAGCCACGAAGAAAGACCTAAATAAAAACCATCCCTCAGGGTGCCTGGGTGGCTCAGTGGGTTAAGCCTCTGCCTTCGGCTCAGGTCATGATCTCAGGGTCCTGGGATATAGCCCTGCATCGGGCTCTCTACTTGGTGGGGAGCCTGCTTCCCCCTCTCTCTCTGCCTGCCTCTCTGTCTACTTGTGATCTCTGTCTGTCAAGTAAATAAATAAAATCTTTAAAAAAAAAAATTAAAAATAAAAAAAAATTTTTTTCTTAAAAAAATTTTTTTCAGGGTGCCTGAGGGGGCTCAGTTGGTTGAGCTTCTGCCTTCAGCTCAGGTCATGATTCCAGGCTCCTGGGACTGAACTCCACATCACGCTCCTTGCTCAGCTGGGAGCCTACTTCTCAAGTTCCTCCCTGCTCACGCTCTCTCTGGCTATCTCTGTCACTATCTCGGTCTCTCTCTCAAATAAATAAATAAAATATTTAAAAAATTTTTGTAGTATATTGACACAGTGTTACATCAATTTCAGGTGTATAACCTATTGATTCAACATCTATGTTATGCTGTGCCCACCACAAGCATACCTACCATCTGTCACCATATGATGCTAATACAATACAGAGTAAGTTTAATTTTGTAAGAAGGTGCCAAACTGTTTTCCAAGGTGGCTATACCATTTTGCACTTAGGCCACACAGTATTGATTTCTTTTCTTTTTCTTTTTTTTAAAGATTTTATTTATTTATTTGACAGAGATCACAAGTAGGCAAAGAGACAGGCAGAGAGAGGAAGGGAAGCAGGCTCCCCGCTGAGCAGAGAGTCCAATGTGGGGCTCGATTCCAGGACCCTGGGATCATAATCTGAGCTGAAGGCAGAGGCTTTAACTCACTGAGCCACCCAGGCGCCCCTACAGTTTTCATTTCTGCTTATTACTGAAGCTAAGTTCCCCTGCTGGCCTCTGGAGTATTTCACTTCTTGTTTCTAGGTTTGATTTGTGTTTTTAAACTTGGGGAGTAGCTGGTTTACATTTGGGAACAGGCACCACCCAGGCAGAGAAAACAGCATGTGCATAAACCTACCAGTGGTGTAAGGAAGGAAACTCACGAGGTGAGATCCAAAGGCAGGTCCAAATTATGCAGGACGGGTGTTTATTTTCAGTGTAATGGGAAGCCATAGAAACATTTTCAATTCAAACACGATCAATTCCCAGAATTAAATATTAATTTGGCCTTTACTGCTGGCTTTCTCCTTCACTTTACTTATCCAGCTTCTCCAAGCCATTTTAATTTCATATACATATGTCTGCCTCCAAAGCCTCCAAGCATTTACATTTTGAGAACGCCTTTCACAATATAAATAAAAGTTCCCAGCATTAGTCTGCAAAAAAAAAAAAAAAGAAGGAATCATGTCAAAGCACTGGCTTTTCCCTGGGTTATAAATTGCATGACTCACAGGAAGCAAAAAAGGGTAATTTGCATTAGATTTGACCAAGTTTTGTTAAATTAAAATTTGTCAAGTAATTATTCCATAAATGTATTGCAACAAAAAGAGGGGGAGATGGAGTAGGGAGCATACAGATTAAAAGAAACTTTTGGAAGGACGCCTGGGTGGCTCAGTCCATTGAGCATCTGCCTTTGGCTCAGGTCGTGATCCCAGGGACTTGGGATCAAGCTTGCATTGGGCTCCCTTGCTCAGTGGGGAGTCTGCTTCTCCCACTGCCCCTCACCCTCCTCTCGTGCTCTCTCTCACTCTCTCCCAAATAAGTAAGTAAAATCGTAAAAAATAAATAAATAAATAAAAGAAACTTAAAGAAATATCAGCCAGTCACAATATATAGACATATCTACAGCCGTCTATCGATCACCCATCTGCCTGCCTGCCTTGTTTACATGCCTGGTTCAGAGCCACCAGAAGCAGACCCTTGGATGAAGATTCAAGGATAAGCAGTTTATTTGGGAGGTACAGGAAACCCTTGCAGGGAGCGAAGAGAAAGAAAGGCCATTGAGCTGTCTGATCAAACAGGTCAGCCCTGAGGGCAACTGGGACTCAACCACTGGGAAAAATCTCCAAACTGGTGCTGAACACATACCTCCAGTTGCTCGCTCCTGAGCGGTGGTGGGGTGTTTTGATACCAAGTCTGACCAGTGACTGGGTGAGGCTTGTCCCAGAAGCAGCAGTCTCTGGCACTTGCGGCGTGCTGTGTCTAGGCAGAAGCCGGAAGAGCATTTTCCCACAACTCTGCAGAAGCTCCACAGAGAAGTGGATCCCGTTGGCTGGAGCACGGGGAAGTGGGGATAAAAGGGAGACGGGCCATTCGCCAAGCAGATCTTCTCCAGTGCACGCCGCGCCATACACCATCCAGACCTGCTTGTGCTCCACATGATTGCCCAGCGTGATAAAGAAAAACTCACAGTCGGAGGATTAGTGAGACAAATTACAGTCCCTGCTGCATTATTTCCATCTTCTACCACTGGTTCTAGAGGTCCCTCTTGCTCATCTGCTTGGGGTGGTCTAGCTTGCTTCTCCAGTGAGGTAACTCAGAGCTACAGCTCTGAAGACTGCCAACCTTTGCTTGCCATGGCCTTGAGAGGTAATGGTGTGTCCAGTCCATTTATCGTTCTCCTTGGATGTGGAGGCACCGGGGGGAGTCCTGTGAATTCCTGGAGTACCATTCATACTCCTGTCCTTCCCCAGTCTTCAGCAGCAACCTTAGAATCTTGTGGGCTAGTCCAGGAGAGTCACTCCTGCTGGTAGTGACTCTTTCCTTTGCCTTCTGGCCTTGGGCTATACTTACCCTCCTTGTGATGGTGCGAGATGACACGCCTACACGATGAGATAGAGTGAAGAGAGGCACCTGTAGTGTAGCGTTGGGCTCCCCACGAGGAGGGTCATCTGTTTCTGCACTGCGGCTGACTACAGGAGACTGAAGACGGGGGAGCTCCTGGGCCTCTAGGCTCACTTAAAAGGATTTGTTTTAGCAGTTGACGGAGTGTCGAAACAAAAGATCAGGGAAGATGCAGTGCTCCCAACTTGGAAAGGAGTTACTTTCAGATTCCTCAGCTTCAAGCTCATCTCTTCCTAGGTCCCTTCTCGGGGAAGTTCAGCAAAGAAAGGGCTTTCCAGTTTTCCTCCTCCCTTCCTTCCTTGCTTTTTTTTTTTTTTTTTTTTAAGACTTTATTTATTGTAGACATTGCTGCTATAAACATTCGGGTGCACGTGCCCCTTCGGATCACTACGTTTGTATCTTTAGGGTAAATACCCAGCAGTGCAATTGCTGGGTCATAGGGTAGTTCTATTTTCAACAATTTGAGGAACCTCCATGCTGTTTTCCAGAGTGGTTGCACCAGCTTGCATTCCCACCAACAGTGTAGGAGGGTTCCCCTTTCTCCGCATCCTCGCCAGCATCTGTCATTTCCTGACTTGTTAATTTTAGCCATTCTGACTGGTGTGAGGTGGTATCTCATTGTGGTTTTGATTTGTATTTCCCTGATGCCGAGTGATGTGGAGCACTTTTTCATGTGTCTGTTCGCCATCTGGATGTCTTCTTTGCAGAAATGTCTGTTCATGTCCTCTGCCCATTTCTTGATTGGATTATTTGTTCTTTGGGTGTTGAGTTTGCTAAGTTCTTTATAGATTTTGGACACTAGCCCTTTATCCGATATGTCATTTGCAAATATCTTCTCCCATTCTGTCAGTTGTCTTTTGGTTTTGTTAACTGTTTCCTTTGCTGTGCAA
>NW_019154114.1:16686393-16894532 GCF_002288905.1 Enhydra lutris kenyoni
TGTTTTCCAGAGTGGTTGCACCAGCTTGCATTCCCACCAACAGTGTAGGAGGGTTCCCCTTTCTCCGCATCCTCGCCAGCATCTGTCATTTCCTGACTTGTTAATTTTAGCCATTCTGACTGGTGTGAGGTGGGATCTCATTGTGGTTTTGATTTGTATTTCCCTGATGCCGAGTGATATGGAGCACTTTTTCATGTGTCTGTTGGCCATCTGGATGTCTTCTTTGCAGAAATGTCTGTTCATGTCCTCTGCCCAATTCTTGATTGGATTATTTGTTCTTTGGGTGTTGAGTTTGCTAAGTTCTTTATAGATTTTGGACACTAGCCCTTTATCTGATATGTCATTTGCAAATATCTTCTCCCATTCTGTCAGTTGTCTTTTGGTTTTGTTAACTGTTTCCTTTGCTGTGCAAAAGCTTTTGATCTTGATGAAATCCCAATAGTTCATTTTGCCCTTGCTTCCCTTGCCTTTGGCGATGTTCCTAGGAAGATGTTGCTGCGGCTGAGGTCGAAGAGGTTGCTGCCTGTGTTCTCCTCAAGGATTTTGATGGATTCCTTTCTCACATTGAGGTCCTTCATCCATTTTGAGTCTATTTTCGTGTGTGGTGTAAGGAAATGATCCTAGATGTCCATCAACAGACGAATGGATAAAGAAGATGTGGTATATATACACAATGGAATACTATGCAGCCATCAAAAGAAATGAAATCTTGCCATTTGCGACGATGTGGATGGAACTAGAGGGTATCATGCTTAGCGAAATAAGTCAATCAGAGAAAGACAACTATCATATGATCTCCCTCATATGAGGGAGAGGAGATGCAACATGGAGGGTTAAGGGGGTAGGAGAAGAGTAAATGAAACAAGATGGAATTGGGAGGGAGATAAACCATAAGTGACTCTTAATCTCACAAAACAAACTGAGGGTTGATGGGGGAAGGGGGGTTGGGGGGGTGGGGTTATGGACATTGGGGAGGGTATGTGCTATGGTGAGTGCTTTGAAGTGTGTAAATTTGGCGATTCACAGACCTGTACCCCTGGGGATAAAAATATATGTTTATAAAAAATAAAATAAAAAAAAAAGACTTTATTTATTTATTTGACAGAGATCACAAGTAGGCAGAGAGGCAGGCAGAGAGAGAGAGGGAAGCAGGCTCCCCACTGAGCAGATAGCCCAACTCAGAGCTTGATCCCAGGACCCTGGGATCATGACCTGAGCCGAATGCAGAGGCTTAACCCACTGAGCCACCCAGGCGCCCCTCCTCCCTTCCTTTCTTAAGAACGAAAGAACATTTATCCTTCATTGAGGAAATGAAGAGTGAGTTAATATTAGAATTTTTATACTCAGAGTTGGTTTAATATGAATTGGAGTTTCTGGAATAAGACAATACTACTTCTTATTTATTTATCTACTTATCTATCTGTTTATTTTTTAGGTAATCACCAAACTTGACGCTGCGTTCGAACTCACAACCCCAAAATCAGGAGTTGCATGCTCTGCTGGCTGAGTCAGCCAAGCACCCCTAATTCTAAGACTCTTAAGTATCTAAAGCCAATAAACATCTGGTTTGCATGATTCATATTCATGAGAAAGCTCTTTGTAGCTTCCTAATTAGTACTTCTTCCCACCTCTGAAATCACTGATGTCTACTTAATGACCTTGTTTTCTGTGATCTCTTCATTTGTGAGAAGCAAGCTCAGGGACACTTCAGGCATTTCTTAGTTTTGCTCTTCTGCTCTCAGGTATAAAGTTTGGAAATCCTTAATTTCTCATTTGAAAATTGCCAACAATTCATTTGTGCTGGAGGGTGTTTTGAAGCCCTCTGCTCTCACCCACCTGTTTCTGCCTCAACATGGGGATACGTGTTCCAACATTTCTTTTTCCACTGAGGCTCCTCACCCGGTGGGACCTGCTCGATTCCTGCTGGAGGCCTTCAGGTGCTTCTGCCACTTTTGGTAGAGAAAACAGGAGCAACCTCAGAACTGTACACTTGACCATTTGCACTGTCATTTCTAAAAACCCAGATGTCGACTTTCCAGAATCAAGGGGATCCAGGCCATAACCTGTTAAGAAATTCTTCTGAAAGCAGCTCTAATGTCACCACAGTTCTGAGTAGGGATGGGCCAGCCAGCAACCTAACATTATGGCATGATTTTCTTCCCTTGACATTTCTCTCCAGCAACATCTACATTGTAACTTATCCCATTTGATGGATTTCTCCTGGCTAACTCGGAGAAACTTTTTCCTCCTTTCAAATTTGGTCATCCAATTTACAAGGGCAGGGGTGGGGTGGGACAGTGAGGCGAATCACAGGTATTCAAGAAAAGCTTCTCGAACTCTCTAGCAGCCAGAGAAGCGCACATAAACGCTGAGATGCTGCACTGGTGCACCTAAGAGGGGCGAACGTTTTAAAACTGGTATTTGTTATACATTGCTACAAGACAAACTACCCCCAAAACTTAGTGACTTCTTAATTGAACTTAAGATTCTTGGAATCTCTCTTGTAACAAAGAAGGTCTAGGAGACACAACGTCCTGATATCTCCGGACATCTCAAAACCAGAAAATGGTTTTACAGCTGTATCTTGACTTTGAGGGCTTACTTCAAAATTTAACCCAAGCCTCAATTTTATTGGGAACACTCCAGATTTGATCTCTTAACAGTTCCTAATTTTGAGAATCCTTTGCTAGGGAAGACCAGCCTGGCTCTCAACATTTCTCTAAACTGTGCTACATAACGAAACGGTTCCTTCTGTCATTTATCTCTGTCTTGTATTTTACCAGAGGCATCCAGAAGCAGCCTTTGTCCCTTTTAAGGTGCTGCCTGCCAAGTTCCCCAGCCAGATTTTACCAGATGGGACGACTCCTGGAATTCATTTTTGGGAAGAACTGGCTTTGGATGCTTTGTATCTTAATGTTTGACATAAGTGAGTAGAATTTGGTACCTGGATTAAAGGAAGAAGCAAGTAGTTCATCACAGACTAAGGGTTTTATATTTAAGATCTCCTGCGGAAAACAGTGTATTCTACTTCATTGCTATTGAGGCTTGAAGATTTTTGAGTTTGTGAATATTTGCCTGCAGATAGAATCATCCTGCAAAATCTTTGAGGAGTCTAATATGTTAGGTGGATTCTCAGAAGAGTCACTAAAAATGTTTATGTGAGGTTGGGTAAATAGGAGAACATTTTTATTCAATTCACTATTATCTATGAAAACACCTATTTTTAATAAATCTCTGCATGAGGAATGTGGGGTTGGAACCAGACAGAGTGAGGCATGGTTCCTGCTTTCAAATTACGTAATATTTTATAGAAGGATCTAAATGAGTATGTGATTATATATGGTTGTATCTCAAGTGAGCACTCATTTAATAATTGCTTTTTCAATTTTTTCTTGCTACCATAGATTCGTTTGTACATTCTTGCTTAATATTGGATGGCTAATATTGAGAATACCCTATTTAAAAAATTAATCTTTTGTGTCGAACACTGATGGTTAATGTGAATTTAAACTCATACCATCTATAAAAAGATTATAAAAAAGGAAATAATTTGAAATGTACTACAACAATACTGTGTATAGGTAGTACTGTAGGATTCTGAAAGATTGTTTAAAAAAAGGATGGTCTTATTTTGGGGCCAGGCTATGTTCTGCCTGTTTCCCAATTCTATTCTGCTTTCCTCTACAGGGTGACATCAGAGAGAGAGCATGGGCTTTGTCAGTAGATCTGGATTCGAACCCTGGGTCTAGCATTTAAAAGCTGTGTGGCATCGGGTGACCTACTGAAGGTCTCTGTAGCTCAGTTTCCTCATGCGTAAAGCAGAGATGATACTCTACAACCCCTGCCCATAACACAGTGCCTGGCCAAGTGTAAGAACTCCGTGTTTGCTAAACAAACAAGTGTCAGAACTGCCGCTGGCCCTTGGCTAACACTGAAGGGCAGATCCCCTCTGCAGGGCTGTCACAGTGGAGATTCATTTGGAGAATACTTACCAGATCTGCTTCTGCATTGCTTTATTTTCCTCTAGGTAACATCTTGGTCCAACCATTGTCTGCTCTCTTCTACATTAAGTGCCAGATAGGGTCTCACGTGGTCAGGTACGGGTTTGTGTTTTCTGCTCTTGATGGAGGTCAGGTCTTCTGATACCACTGAATCTAGAATCCGGATACCGTGGATTCCAGGTCTGTGGGCTGAACTGCAGACTAGTTCCCATACTGTTCTCCATTTTTACTTGTGACCATCCCCATGAGGTTAAAAGAATGAGAGGCAGGAGCAGAGAGGTGTCAGGTTTGAGGACAGAATCCACTTGACACAGACGTTACACGCGAAGAAGTGACTGATCATCGGGAACAATGATTAGGGTAGAGGTCAGAGGGGGTTGTGGGTGTGAGAATCTGCTGTGAGTGGGAGAGAAGTCATGGTAAGTCACAGTCTGCCAGTATTTGCAGATTACCCTTTCTATTACCTAAATGGTCTTGTTCGATCCTGGCGCACTTTTGCAACAATACAGAGCTACCCCTGCTACTCATGGGCAGGCAGAGGTTTTTCCTCATCCATACAATGCTGATGGAAGAGACACTAGCAGGAAATATTCAGATTTAATATGCCTTGGGGAAAACAGTGTGACTTTGTACCAGCAAATCTGGGCACTCCTACTTCAGAATGAGTATCCTAAAACCCAGTGCATTTTCTTTCCCGGGGCCGGTAAAAACACAGGGCTCCAAGGAAAAGCAGCAAAATATGGAAAGAAACTCCAGGTTATACAAGCGAGCTGCCGGTTCGGAAAGTGGTGACTTCTCTGTGCAAATGATTTCTTTGTCCAAACAGAATTAAACAGGGTACATTTATATGGGTTAATGACTTTCACAGTGATTAAAGAAACTGATGATTATTTTTAACCCATAAAAACCAGTAAAGTTCAATTTAACACATTATCATATTCTCAATTAATGACTGGCTTTTTAAAGTTAGCATTTGGATAAAAGTTCCAATACCGAATTAGACTAAAACTATTATTTGAAAGCATAAGTGAAGAGAAAAAGTACACGAAAGCTTATTTATTACAGAACAATTTTTATTAATAAAAGCCTTAAACAAAACCCCACAATTCCACAAACTAACAATGACCTGGCAGCATGCTAGTACTTTGGGCTGGAGTGGTACGTTTGCTCTTGATGAATTTACATATGATAAGTCCTCATGACATCTGATTCCAAAATATATGAATATATTGGCTTGGCATGATTAATAATTTAAAGTAAAATATAAACATAAGGGCAACTTAAACACTGGATTAATTTATGTATGTCAATTCAAGGTCAGTGACTAGAAAGCTCTATTAAAAAAAAAAATCTGTGGTCAAAAAGATCTTTAATTAGGAAGCAACCACATACCTCTGTACATTTGAAGATCGAGGGCTAAAAATCCCGTCCTGAGGAACACCATTAAGCAAAGGATGTATAACATCCACCACACGTGTTTCAAAAATGGCATCTTTCCAAAACTGTCTACTTCTTTACAAATAAACATTATAGTATTAATAATTAGAGAGAAGCCATCAGAATGAGTTCCAAAACATGCTAACTCTCACGAAGCTTCCCTGAGCTCTGTCTCAAAGCATCTACTTTAATCCTGGGGCTTTAGAAACATCTTCTTTACTTTAACTGTTGGTTTTATGTGTCCATTTTCATCTTCTTCATAACTGGCACGGTCTCTTTTTTTGGCAAACTTTTTTCCAATTGTCCCCACCAAGGTCTCATATCTGTTAAGACGGTAAATGGCACAAGTTTAATTAAACAAACAAAAAACAAGGGAGGAGTCAAGTTTTGTCGAGAATATCAAACCAAACAACATCGAATAAGAAAAATCAAAATGATGATTAAAAGTAACTGATTGAAAACTTAAGAACTTTTCCATGAATGATTAAATTCTTCACCATTTTGTTTCTGCACTATCCTAAATAAAGTGAGATATCTTAAAATACTGAGAAGCAGCATCGGACAAGAGCCCTCAACTGCCCGCCTCTGAAAGGTATGAACCCCTCCACCCCAGCCAAATGTACAGGAAGCAGAAAGCCATCTTCCCAGTGGGCCACTCCATGGAAGACTGTGGAAGTGCCCATGGCAGAGCCAGTGAACGCTGGGCCCAGATTATAATGCAGTTCTGAGGTGACTGCTACCTTCTGGCCATTTCTTCATCTGACACATCGAGCTCCACTGCTTCATCTTGAACTTCTTCCACCTTGTTCTTAGCGTTCATCTGGAGCATCAATTTCTGAAAAATGTAACAACGCTTTCAGGGCTGGAACAGGCTTATGAAAGAAACTGATATTGGATGTATTTGAAGGTAGAGAAACAGAAGTCACAATGTACAGGAGTAACCAACATTTATGAAGGGGTTCTTTTTTTTTTAATTTTTTTTTTAAAGATTTTATTAATTTATTTGACAGAGAGAGATCACAAGTAGGCAGAGAGGCAGGCAGAGAGAGAGAGGGGGGAAGCAGGCTCCCTGCTGAGCAGAGAGGCTGATGTGGGGCTCGATCCCAGGACCCTGAGATCATGACCTGAGCCGAAGGCAGAGGCTTAACCCACTGAGCCACCCAGGTGCCCATCAAGGGGTTCTCTGTAATACATTCCTCCACAATGTGCCAACTGAAGTCAGCTGTGAATGGAAAAAATAGTAAGATAAAGCCCCACAAGATTGGACCTATTAATGAATTTAAATTGTATTTGAGATCGTAAATCTCACTGGTTACTTACAACTAAAGCAGGCACACTCCTAACACACTCTGGTGAGTGGAGGAAAGAAAAAAGCAAACTTTCAGATTTCCTCCAAACTTCCCGCCTTTGAGCCAATTGGAAGAAAACTACTCAAGATGATACTAACTGCAGTTTCTGGTGTTAGCCGTGGGGCCGTGGCAAATTATTGGACAGAAGGACTGTGAGGTTGCCTCTGACATCATGGGGAGGACCGGCCTCATTCCAGAACACGAGGGCGGATAAAGCATTCTACATGATGTCCACGTGCCACAGTCTCACCTCCATTTATTTTTTTTACATTATTAACCTTTTCTTGATCGTTACCCCCTGACAATATCTTTTTTTTTTAATGTACAATGCCTTCTTTTTTAGCAAAGGCAGGACGAGGTAGGGACAGCCGCGGAGGAACCAGTTTCCATTAGCTTTTCCAACATTTAAAGGACTGAAGAGAAAAAAATTCTGGGAATACAAGCTTTGTGAGGGCACAGAATTCGGTTTCCTGCTGATTTCCAGTGCTCCAGAGGCTGGTGAACCTCAGGAACAGACTAAGTCTTTACTGAGCAAATAAACTCCACACTGGGGGTCACTAGAGATACATACAATATTAAAAACATGTTCTCGGGGCTCCTGGGTGGCTCAGGCAGTGAAGTATCTGACTCTTGATTTTGGCTCAGGTCATCGTCTCAGGGTGCTGGGACAGAGCCCCGTATTGGGCTCTGTGCTCAGTGGGGAGCCTGCTCCAGATTCTTTCTCTCCCTCTGCCCCCTCCTCTCTCTCTCTCTCAAATAAGTAAATCTTTAAAAAAGGAAGACTTTTATAAAAATGTGTTCTAAGTACATCCTCCTTATAATGAAGTAAGTGCTCTCAACCTGGTATCTTTCTTTTGTAAATTTTTATTATTTTTTTAAAAGATTTTTGTTTATTTGACACAGAGAGAAAGATCACAAGTAGGCAGAGAGGCAGGCGGGGGGGGGGGCGGGGGGCGGGGGAAGCAGGCTCCCCGCTGAGCAGACAGCCCGTCTCGCTGCGGGGCTTGATCCCAGGACCCTAAGATCATGACCTGAGCCGAAGGCAGAGGCTTAACCCACTGAGACACCCAGGTGCCCCTCAAGTTGGTATCTTTTCAAACCAGGTGTATATATACCTAACCCTTCTCCTGTTTTGTGACAGCTCAGATCTGAAAGTCAAACAGTTCAAAATCTTTCCCCAGAGAGAACGTATTCAGCATTACAGAGGAGCAGTTACGGAAGCCATCTTCTAATAGCCTCCCACATCAGAATCCTTTTCCCCTCATAGGAGACAGACCCTGGAGTGCCTGCCTACCCCAACCCTAGTCTCTGGGCATCACACACTCATCATCTTTGCTTCCCCCTGACTCTCCCTTCAGCCCACTGCCTTCTTTCTCTTCCTAATCCAAAGCTTTAAGCAGGCTAAGCCAAGGAAAATACCTACTATAAACAAACACTTTTAGTGCTGACTTGTGTAAACAGAACACCTTAATTATCACATACCCTCAAAAAAGGTGGGCGGGGGGGGGGGGGAAAAACAATAATCTTTAAATAAACTCTGGCAATTAACTTGGTTAAAACTGTGATTCTCTGGGAGAAGATATTTGCAAACGAATATCAGATAAAGGGCTAGTATCCAAAATCTATAAAGAGCTTATCAAACTCAACACCCAAAGAACAAATAATCTAATCAAGAGATGGGCAGAAGACACAAACAGACATTTCTGCAAAGAAGACATCTAGATGGCCAACAGACACATGAAAAAGTGCTCCGCATCACTCGGCATCAGGGAAATACAAATCAAAACCACAATGAGATCCCACCTCACACCAGTCAGAATGGCTAAAATTAACAAGTCAGGAAATGACAGATACTGGCGAGGATACGGAGAAAGGGGAACCCTCCTACACTGTTGGTGGGAATGCAAGCTGGTGCAACCACTCTAGAAAACAGCATGGAGGTTCCTCAAAAAGTTGAAAATAGGGACACCTGGGTGGCTCAGTTGGTTAGGAGACTGCCGTCAGCTCAGGTCATGATCCTGGAGTACCCAGATCGAGCCCCAAGTCGGGCTCCCTGCTCGGCGGGAGTCTGCTTCTACCTCTGACCCTCCCCTTCTCATGCTCTCTCTCTCAAATAAATAAATAAAATCTTAAAAAAAAAAAAAAACAAAGTTGAAAATAGAGCTACCCTATGACCCAGCAATTGCACTACAGGGTATTTGCCATAAAGATACAAACACAGTGATCCAAAGGGGCACGTGCACCCGAATGTTTATAGCAGCAACGTCCACAATAGCCAAACTATGGAAAGAACCTAGATGTCCATCAACAGATGAATGGATAAAGAAGAGGTGGTATATATATACAATGAAATACTATGCAGCCATCAAGAGAAATGAAATCTTGCCATTTGTGATGATGTGGATGGAACCAGAGGGTTATGCTGAGTGAAATAAGTCAATCGGAGAAAGACAATTATCTTATGATCTCCCTGATATGAGGAAGTGGAGATGCTACGTGGGGGGTTTGGGGGATAGGAAAAGAATAAAGGAAACAAGATGGGATCCAGAGGGAGACAAACCATAAGAGAATCTTAATCTCACAAAACAAACTGAGGGTTGCTGGGGGGAGGGGGGGAGGGACAGGGTGGTGGGGTTATGGACATTGGGGAGGGTATGTGCTATGGTGAGTGCTGTGAAGTGTGTAAATCTGGCGATGCACAGACCCTGTACCCCTGGGGCTAATAATACATTATATGTCATTAAAAAAACTAAAAAAATATTAAAAAAAAAAACAACAACCCCCAAAACAAACTGTGATTCTCTACAGGCATCCTCAGAGAAGTGGTTTTCAACCAGGGGTAGTTTTGCTCACCAAGGGACCTTTGGCAATGTCTGGATACATTTCTGGTTGTCACAACTGGGGTGAGTGTGTGTGTGTGTGGGCATGCGCGTGTGTGTGCATGTGCACGCTACTGATATGCAGTGGGCAGAGGCCAGGGATGCTGCTGAACATCTAAAAATGCACGGGGCAGCCTCAAAGAATTATCTGGCTCCAGAAGTCAGTGGTGCCAGGGCTCAGAAACCCTGGCTTCAAGTGTCAGTGATCAAACTAAGCTTTATATCATAAGGCTCCATTTCACTGGTGGAGTACCTGATAGGATAGCTTCTAGTACACACGCCAGAATTCTAATAAATATTAAACGAAGGTCTGTGCTTCTCTACAAACCTGAACCGGGAGAATTCAAATCAATAGATTAGAAGGTGAATATTTACTTTTCAAACAAACTTTCTAAGAGGTTCATTTAAAAATCTATTTACAAACCTGGATTAAAACCTGCCCATTAAAAAGTCAAATTGCTCCATTTTTAAGTAATATTTTTCCATTAGGAAAGATACATTTACAGGTGCCACAAAATAATTTTTCATAATAGCATCACATGCACAAAAGCCAGACGTCTCTGTGAAAGAGCGGAGCTGCAACTCTAGCACTCGCAGGGCGCTGTCTGGGAGCGTGTGCTGCTCCATGAAATCACCTCCTAACTCTCCCACAAAACCAAGCTGCAAAGGGCTGCAATTTCTATAAATCGCTCCAACGGTATTTGAAGACTTGTTATTTTGTATATAATGAGAAGAAATGGTACCTGGTGGGAAAAAAACCGAAACCCAATTATTAGCAGAAAGAATTCAATTGGAAAATTTTAAAATTTGAAGCAATTATATTTAATACCTCAACCTCAGGATTAAATCCTCTGAATGACATTCTTCCATAGAGAAGATCTTCACATAATAAGAAACTCTGCTCTTCTATTATGAAACACCTAAGTGGGAAAATAAACCTGTATTAATAGCGTGTCTACATATAGCAAGGCACCACGAATAAAAGTCAACATTTCAAATGAAAAATCGATCTTACTTACGGTTTTTAGTGGAACTGAGTAAAAGTAAGGTAAGACTTTGAAGGCAGGGGTCAAAATAAAAATCGATTATCTTGGCCAGCAAAGGCATTAGATGATAAGAGCAGGAGCCTGCAGGCACAGCCTTGTCCAAATTACACATTTAATCTGCATAAATGCCTACACAAGGCAGAGACCTAGGCTATTTATAATAAATCTGGATTTTTCTAATCTGAAGCAATTTCCTTGATGATTACATGTCCCAGCCCTGCCCGACACCTTTCTTATTAAATACTCTGAAACTGGAGTCCCAGGCAGCTTTAAGAGAGTGTATTAGCTGGGGCTCTTAGCTGTGGACGAGTGGGAGTTTACTGAAAGGACACCAGGATTGCACAGAGTCACCAGGCAGGCTGGATGAGCAGGAACAGAAAACAGGCAGAAATAAGGGTAGCTAGGTCGCTGACCCAAAACCAAAACCGTGAAAAAAAATCTACCCTAGTAAAATTGACATTGCACTGAGGGGGGCTAAGCTCTGGACAGCAGACGGCACTGGGAGGCCAGTGGTGCCCCCGAAAAGGAATGCAGGTGTGACATTTTGGTCTCTAAAAGGAAGTCTACTCTGAGTCACCAGTTTATTATCCCAGTCGTGGGTGAGCATATGTGACTATAGCCCGAGACCGTAGAACTAGCGGCCATAGAGCACACGAGGGGAGTAAATAGCTGGTCTTTAGGGCTTCGTGGCAGAAAGCAGGCAATACTTCTTGCGTCAAGATTCACTCACTCACTCAGTCAACACTTTTTCAACCAAACTGTGTGCCAGGCAGTGTTCTAGAAGCTGGAGGGACAGCCACGGGTAAGAGTCTCTGCTCTCACAGAGGTCCCATTCTAGAGCGGGGCCGAATGACACATGAAAGATTTGTACTGTACAGTGAAAAAGAAGGAAGCATTTATTTCACTTGTGGCCGTAAGAAAGCAGCTGGAACCCAACTGGCCTCCTACCTACGTTAAAGTAGGACTCAGAAGGAAACAATGAACGTGTCAAAGCACAGAGCTGTGGTGCCTGAAAGAAATGAACCAAAGTAAGCTTTCTGACTGAAGGCAATGAATGCCCGCCTTCTGCCTGGAAGCGACTTTTAGACCGTGGAGCAGGGAGTGGGGGCCCAAACCGAGCCCAGTCTCACTGAGCTGAAGAGACAAACACACTGAAGTTCGGGGCTGCCCAGGGGGCAGAAGTACATGGGTCAAGATACCAGAGAGAGGGGACGCCTGGGTGGCTCAGTTGGTTAAGCAGCTGCCTTCGGCTCAGGTCATGATCCCAGCGTCCTGGGATCGAGTCCCACATCGGGCTCCTTGCTCATCAGGGAGCCTGCTTCTCCCTCTGCCTCTGCCTGCCATTCTGTCTGCCTGTGCTCGCTCTCTCTCCCTCTCTCTCTCTCTGACAAATAAATAAATAAAATCTTTAAAAAAAAAAAAAAAAGATACCAGAGAGAGGGAGATACTTAAAAGACATTCTGGGGACTGCACACATGGTCCCCTTGAATGTCCGGCTGAGTACTAGGTTGTCTGTGTGCAGGGCAAGTCCAACAGTGTTAGGGGAAAACAATTTCCAGAGGACAGTTACCTGGTGCATTAGTTTCCTAGGGCTGCTGTAAGAAATTACCACAAAATTGGTGGGTAAAGTAAAAAAAATTTATGCTCTCAATTCTGGAAGTGTACAGTCAGTTTCACTGGACCAAAATCAAGGTGTTGGCAGGCCGCGCTCCCTCCAGAGGCTGAAGGAGAGAATTCATTCTTTGCTTCCGTAGACAGCTAGGAGTCCTGGGCTTGTGACTGCATTACCCCAACCTCTGCCTCCATGGTCACACTGCCTTCTCTTCTATCTCCCTTTTAGAAAGATCTATGTGATGGTATTTAGGGTCCACCCAGACAATCCAGAATAATCTCCCCATCTAAAGATCTTTAACTTAATTACTCCAGCAAAGTCGATTTTGCCATATAAACTAACACAGGTTCCAGCGACAAGGACCTAGATATTATTGGGGGACCATTTTCCAGCATACCATACCTGAGAAAGAAAATTTACTCTAAAACTGTATGTTGAACAAATACAAGACCTTGCACAAAGGAGGGGAATGTCCGAGTTGTGTCTATCCAGAATGGAGCAACCATGCTGAACCCTGTGACATGGAGCAGAAAGCTCACACCTCAGGAGGAGGGGGGATCTCACAGAAGTCCAGGCTGTCAAACCTACACAAAATAGTGACCAAGCTGACTGGCACGTTAATGACCTGCCTAAGGGAAAATTCAACACTCCATTAAGGAAGACAACAAAATCCGGGCACTGAACAAGGTAATACGTAACACAGTAACACAGTAAAAAGCTGCTGGTCATGTAAGGTAGCAGGAAAATGTGATCCATACACAGAGGAAAAACAAATCAATAGAAAAAAAAGATGATGGCATTAATAGAAAAGGACTTCAAAACACTTATTTTTTTTTAGATGGGATGGGGTGGGACAGAGGCAGAGGGGGGGAGAGGGAAAGAGAGAGAAACTTAAGCAGGCTCCAAACCCAGTGGGGCTTGATTTCCCAAGCCTAAGATCATGACCTGAGTTGAAATCAAGAGTTGGATGCTTAACTGAGCCAGCCAGGGGCCCCTAAAAACAAAAACAGTTATTATAAATATGTTCAAGGACTTAAAGAAACACAGGAATGTAATGAAGATACAAATAGAGAACCTGAATTAAAATATGGAAACTATGAAAACTCACCAAATAGAAATGTTAACAACAGAAAAAACACTATCTGAAGAGAAAAATCAGAACAGTCCTTTTATCTATTAAAGAAAGTGAATTCATTATTAAGAATCTTTCTACAGAGAAAACTCTAGACCCAGATAGCTTCACTGGTGAAGTTTTTAAAATATAGCTCTATATCTATTTATTTATTTAAGGACTTTTTTTATTTATTTGACACAGAGAGAGACACCCCGAGAGAGAGAACATAAGCAGCGGCAGTGGGAGAGGGAGTAGCAGGCTTCCCACCGAGCAGGGAGCCAGATTCAGGGCTCCATCCCAGGATCCCAGGATCATGACCCGAGCCGAAAGCAGCCACTTAACGACTGAGCCACCCAGGCTCCCTACTGGTGAATTAAAAAAAAAAAAAAAAAAAAAAAAAGAATTATTTATTTCTTTTGAGAGAGAGAAACAGAGATAGCAAAAGAGATAGCAAGAGAGAGCCTGAGTGGGGAAAAGAGAGAGAAGCTGGCTCCCCACTGAGCAGGGCTCAACATAGGGCTAGATCACTGGACGCTGGGATCATGACCTGAGCTGAAGGCAGACCTTAACTGATTAAGCCAGCCAGGGACCCTCTAATAAATAAAATCTTAAAAAAATAAATAAATAAATAAAAGAAGAGTCTGCCTTTGGCTCAGGTCATGATGCCAGCATCCTAGGATCACAGCATTGGGCTCCTTGCTCAGTGGGGAGCCTGCTTCTCCCCCTGCTTGTGCACTCTGTCTCTCTCTCCCTCTCTGACAAATAAAATATTAAAAAAAAAAAAAAAAGAAAGAAAGAAATAGGCAGGCCACAAACTCGGAGAACATATTCATAATACGTATATCTGTTAAAGGACCTGTGTTCAGAATATAAAGAACTCTTATCTGTATAGAAGTATGTAAGTTTTATCGCAAGAAACAAAACCCTACAAACACTGAATTCTAGTTAATGATATGCATATCTGCAACTTACTCTGAAATACACTAAAAATAAAATGGATTGACAGATGTATAGAGGGATGGATAATTATGCAATGTAAGACTCTAGAAAAAAAAGGAAGCATTTCATTTTTAAAAACAGGCAACAGATTTGAATAGGGACTTCACAAAGGGAGATAAGGAAATGCCAATAAGCACATAAGAGTTCTTTAACATTATTAGTCATCAGGAAAATGCAAATTAAAAATCATAATGAGGGGTGCCTGGGTGGCTCAGTCCTTAAGCATCTTCCTTCGGCTCAGGTCATGATCCCAGGGTCCTGGGATCAAGTCCCACATCAAGCTCCCTGCTCTACGGGAAACCTGCTTCTCCCTCTCCCTCTCCCACTGCCCCTCCTTGTGTTCCCTCTCTGGCTCTTTGAGAGGCTCTTCCTTCTCTGTCAAATAAGTAAATAAAGTCTTTTTTAAAAAATCATAATGAGACACCCCTAGAATGACAGAATAGATAAAATTGAAAAGGTAACATCAAACGCTAGAAGGACATGGAAAAATTAGAATTATTCTATTTCCTTAGTAAATCTGTAATAAGTGCAATCACTGTGGAAACCAGTCTGAAAGTTTCACATAAAAAGTTTCTCATAAAGTTAACTCTACGCCAACCTTATGACCCAGCAATTCCACTTTTACCGAAGAGAAACTATAAGTGGAAAGAGTTAGGGGTCCCCCCCCAAAAGAAGGACAAAACATAACATGACACCAGAGAAGTCATTTTAGGCTATTTTCAGGGAACTCTCTCCGCCTTTACTTGCTCAAGCACACTTCCAGCACAGCTTCCTAGGAGATCAGAATCACAAAGAAATGCAAAAACTTCAGTGGTTAAAGATTTTAAAGGAACAAAGAGAAAGCAAAAACTAACACTCTACCTGGCCAGGAAATAGCCTAATCAAATCAGAGACCATTAATCCCTGCTAAGATTCCCTGTGCGATTTCAAAAGTAAGCAAGGGGCACCTGGGTGGCTCAGTCGTTAGGCATCTACCTTCAGCTCCGGTCATGGTCCTGGGGTGCTGGGATCCGTCCCACATGGGGCTCCCTGTTCAGCGGGAGCCTGCTTCTCCCACTCCTACTCCCCCTGTTTGTGTTCCCTCTCTCTGTCAAATAAATAAGCAAAATCTTAAAACAAACAAACAAAAAAAAACAACAAGCAACACCTTGCATCAGGAGCCCACATTATACTAGCTCTCAGAGCACTCCCATTAGCCCCTTTCCCTGGAGGGACCCTTATGGTGGCTGGGAGGCTTCAGAGTAAAGTTAGCCTCCACCCTCAGAGGAGCACAAGCTTCGTTAAGGATAAATGCATCCTGTGACGTTAACGTCACAGGATACATTTACATAGGCGTTTTTTTTTTTTTTTTTTTTCATCGCAGGCCTCTTAAGTATGCCCACAGGACCTCATGTCTGCCTTTACACGTGATGACAAAGCCCCCCTTTCTGAATATTCATTCTAACCCTAAATAAAAGAAACCCACTCACCCTCACTTGGGAGAATCATGGCTTTGAAAGTTATTCTCCATGATCTCTTTATTTGCTGCAAAAAGTTTCCTTTGTGTGACCACTCTACGGGTCTGTAGTCCTTACCTGTAACTCGGCAAAGGAGTGAGCTCAAGTTAGTTCTGCTACAAAATGAAAAAGGATCTATCCAATTCATACAAATTCTTTTTATCTAAAGAATTTGTCTTTGGTTGCTGTATGAAAAGTGGTCTGGACGGGCTTCTTGGATAGATGACATCTGATCAGCCCAGATCAGAAGGCAAAGAGGAACACAACATGAGGCCTGGGGAAGAAGAGCTGTGGGACCAGTTAAAGACCCTCAGAAGGGAGTGGAAGGGGCCCATCTGAGAAAGAGTGAGGAGGCCTTCATGACCACATAGGAGTGGCAAAAGGGAACACTCGTAGGAAGTCAAAGGTATTTTCATGGTGCCACTGAGGTGCTGTCTTTTTCACTGTGCTGACAGTTAGAGGGTGGGGCAAAAGCAATTGTCAGTGAGAGCTCATCTCGGCATGAATGACAGTGGGGACACTGTACTACGCTAGTAGTCACTGCTGGTTTTCAAAGTCTAAAAAAAAGGGAAAGAAGCCAGTAAGAATGCTTTTGATGAAGCAGGAAAAAAACTACTAGTTTTCATTAATCTCGGCCCGTGATTACACTTCTCAAGAATATTCCGCATGCAAAATGATAAGTGCTTCTGCACAGTGAGGCATGATGACCATCTTGAGGAAATGCACTTGTGCGATTGAGTTCTGAGTTGAACTAGCCACTTTTTTCATGGAACACTGTAACTACGGTTATTCAGACTTGGGTACTTGGCAGACGTTTTTCTGAAAATGAATCAAATGAACTTGTCACTTCAAAGGAACAACTGACAGAATTCAAGCTTTCGAGCAAAAATGAGAATTCTGAATAGCTTGTGTAGGTCATCTTGGACTTGAGAGCTTCTCAATACTTAGGGGAGATTTTTCTGATGAAACCCACGGTAATATTAATGAATGTGGTTTTTGATATCCTATAAGGAAATGAGTTAACATTTAGAAAATCTATACAACTCACTGAACTAATATTTTCCAAATGAGAAATGCATGATGTTATGAAATGATGCATGGATAAAAGATTTATTCCAAATGCAAGGTAGACCGACGATTATGAAAAATGTACTGACACTGTGAGATTCCACACTGCCATTAAAGAAACTACTAGTTACTGGGTTTTGGAGTAGTGTAAAAACAATTATCTGAAAAGGTTATTATAATACTCATCCCCTTTCAATTACATCTCCTGTGTAAGGGTGGATTTAAAAAAATTTTATTTATTTATTTGACAGAGAGAGAGATCACAAGCAGGCAGAGAGGTAGGCAGAGAGAGAGGGAGAAGCAGGCCCCCGCTGAACAGAGAGCCCAATGTGGGGCTCGATTCCAGGACCCTGAGATCAAGACCCGAGCCGAAGGCAGAGGCTTTAACCCGCTGAGCCACCCAGGCGCCCCAGGGTGGATTTTCTGTACTTGCTCAACAACAGATACAGCAGGCTGAGTGCAGAACTTGAGAGAACCTAGTCAGGAATGAACCCAACTTCTGTTAAGATGCACAGAAATGTAAGATAAAGCCATTCTTCTCATTAACATTTTTTGGTCTTGAGAAACAGTTATCTTTTCTTTTTTTTTTTTTTTAAAGATTTTATTTATTTATTTGAAACAGAACAAGAGAGAGAGGGAGGGAGAGAGCAAGCACAAGAAGGGGGAGCAGCAGACAGAGAGGAAGAAAGGTTCCCCACTGAGTAGGGAGCACAATGTGGGGCTGATTTGGATGTTACACATGGAAGGGGTCCTTTGCGGTCTAGAACCAGGTTTCCTTCCTGTGGGATTACCTCAGGCTGGCTGTGCCCTCTTATGAAGGTAGCAGCTCTTGTAAGACGTCTTTTGTTTCAGTCACCCCCTCCTCCCCTCGATCGTCTGGGCCTGGAGAGGAAACTACTCCACCACACAAGCTACGGGGTATGCACCATCCCGGGTGGCTTCCCTGCGCCCTACTCTGTCATACTCTCAAATCACCCAATCTGGCAGTGTCATCTTCTCCTGCCAACAACTTACCTAATATACACATCTATACACGAACAGGCACTGAATGGTGGCAAAGGTTTATTATTCATTGCTAGGGGCTGACTGCTTGTATCCCCCACAAGATATGTATGTTGAAGTATTACCCCCAGAGATGATCGTATCAGGAGATGAGGCCTTTGGGAAGTGGCTGAAGTCATGAGGGTGGGGCCCTCCTAAATGGGCGTAGCACCTTGCAAAGGAGACGCCACAGAATCCCCTAGATCTCGGGCATCTGGGTGGCACGGCCGGTTAAGCCTCTGACTCCTGGTTTTGCCTCAGGCTGTGATCTTGGCATCACGGAGATCGAGCCCTGGGTCAGCTCCATGCTTAGCATGGACTCTGCTCAGACTCTCTCCCCCTCTGCCCCTAACACCCCCCCACCCTGCTCTCTCTCTCAAATAATAAATAAATAAACTTATTTGAATAAAAAAGAAAAAGAAAAGAAAAGAAACCCTTAGCCCCTTTCACTGGGTGAAGACACAGTGAGAAGGTGCCAGCTATGAACCAGGGAGACAGCCATCACCAAAGCACTACTATGGTAGTCCCTTGATTTCAGATTTCCAACCTCCAGAACTATGAGAAATAAATTTCTTTTCTTTTTGTTTTTTTTTTTTGTTTTTTTAAATAGCTATTATTTATTTTTATTTGTCAGAGAGAGAGAAAGAGAGCACACGCACAAGGAGGGGGAGTGGCAGGCAGAGAGAGAAGCAGTCTACCCGTGGAGCAAGGAGCCTGATGTGGAATTCGAATCCAGGACCCCGGGATGATAACCTGAACCAAAGGTAGAGGTTTAAGCAACTGAGCCACCCAGCTGTCCCTCTGTTCTTTACAAGCTACCAAGTCTGTGGTATTTTGTTTTAGCAGCCCAAAAGGATGGAGACATTTGTCTCCTAGGAAAGGAATCTAAAGGTCATTTTTCTGGGAATATGTTATGTTTGGGGAAAAATACTGAAAACAAGATAGAAACTATCCTGCCTCTCAATAAGCAAAAAAAGAGAAAAAAAAAAAAAAGTCTGGAATACTTTGTGCAAGTTCAGTCAAGGGACAAAATAAAATGATAGGTCTTTACCAGTAATGGTCCCTTTCTACACCACCTGCCCCCAAATCCACACCGTCTCTGGCATTGTCTTCCCCTTCCTCATGGCCATCTTGCTTCCTCTGAGAAGCAGCAGAGGAAAGCAAACAGAGAAGCAAGCAGAGAAAACAAAGTACTTTCCTTCCAGAAAAGACCCAGAGAAGGTCGGCCAAACGAACAAGGGAATACAACATGTTAAAAACAAACAAACAAAAAAAATTAGGTACAGAAAGAAAAAACATAAATGTACCTGAATAAACAGTATCTTCCATCATGTGAGAAAGTTTAAATAATACCACAAAGTTTAAATACCACAGAGCTCACTAAGGTGAGAAAAGTACCAAAGAGAAAGGAGAGCTTTAAGAAGAATTTAGATAAAAATCAATGGGTGATATGAATCTACCACTTCTTTATGCAAAATTATTCTGGAGCGCCGACCCTGCTTAAAGGTGGAAGAGGAATGGTCTAGTATGGTATCCCAGCATTAGGCACGACCAGGTGGCTGACTCTGGGCAAGTTACTCTCTCAAGCTTCAGATTCCTCAGGTATAAGATGGTTGGAATGACAGTAGCCAGTTCCTGAGTTTGCTCTGAGGATTAAATAATTAAGAGATTTAAACCGCTGAGCTCAGTTCTTGGCACATGCTATAGACTCAATAAATGTCAGCTAAGATGATTGGTATTAAAAGCAGTAAAAATTAAAAAAAAAAAAAAAAAGAAAAAAAAGAAAAAATAAAGAAACACACCCCAAACTCTTTACTTGCTTTTAAGAAGCTCAGCCTAACGAAGAACTCTATTATTCAAACAAAACTGGAGAGGCCTAAAGTACACACCTTCCAACTTAATCCTCAAACTTAATGTGACAGGGAGCACACCCAGATTCTCATAAAACGCTCCCCAGTTATTACCAGAGATGAGCGGCTGGCTACCTTTACTCAATATAAAAAAAAAAAAGAACAGTGCTGTAAATGGTGGCCAGTAAAAATGTATCAATCCAAGTAGAACTTATACAGATTAATAATTTTAGAAAACTATTTGCAAAGCTAATTCAAGAAACCGAACAGATACCATTTTACAAGATTTGTGCCGCTGGAATGAATCCCATTTACAGGGATTTCCCTCTGAAGACCCAAAGCATCATTAATATAATTTCCAATTAACTTACTCTTTTTCTTTAAGCTCTGGCAAATCCAAATACCAGTGCTCTTCACTAATTATTTTCTTTTCTTCCTCTTCTAGTTGTTTCTTGGTCTCTGAGTCCAGGCCCCTTTGCATGAACTGTCGAAACCAAACCAAACCAGTGTCAGCAGCTAGTTTTCTCGACGCAGAGTTGAGAAAAACTCAAATAACTTTATTCCTCCACATGCTTTCCCTCATTTCTCCATCATCTCAGGGGGGAGGGTGGAGCCCCCAGGACCAAGGCTGCTTAATTCTGCCCTTGACAATGTCACACCAGACTAGCAGGGAAGCCCCCTAGAGCACACAAAGAAGTAATGTGGACTGCCTTCAGAAGACTTTGGAAAGATCTTTCCCGTACTTTAGCTCGTCTATTTTAATAAAAACAAATAGTAAAAAACTGCATTCAGTTAGTAGCTCATCAATATTTCAGTTTTACATAGTAATCTGTGGGGAAGGGCTAAGACAAAAGACACAGATCAGGCCAGGCAGGTAGAGCTGGAAAGTGAGAGGAGCAGAAAGCGAGGGCAGAGACTCAATACTTTCCAAATCCCTGGATGACCCGCCGGAGCCCGCTGGTCTCTGCACCTGCTGATCTTGGTCCGGAATGCCTTTTCTCATGCTCCTCCACCTGGACAACTCCTAGCTCTTCTGATACACGGGAAAAGCTACTCCATCTCTGACACCTGTAAGCCAAATTGGCATTTCTCTCCTAGATCCTTCCTATGACATCTTCAAGCAGTCTGACCGCACCTTAATGTTCTGAGCATCTGTCTCTTCTGAAGACCTTGAGGGCAAGGACTTTGTCTAGATGATCTGCTTCCTCAGTTGCAGCATGATGAATGATATGTAGTAAGGGGTCTGTAAACACAGACCGAAGCAAAGCTGTATCCATAAGCCTGCTCTTCGTGAATATTTGTCCCCTGAAAGGCCGACTACCTCTATGGCTGCTCTTTATTCTAAAATGTGCAGAAGCTCAATTCGAAATAGGCCAGTAGAAAATGGGCAGTCCAGCTGCTAGCCGCTTCCCTCCAGAAACAGTATTTCCTCAGGGGACCAGTGAACACAGCAAAATGATAAAGTATTAATAAGGGAAAAAAATAAATTCAGAAAACATCTAGGAGCCTATGGAAGTTAAGTCTAGAATTCCACTAGTTTCCATTTATCCCTCTTTCTTTCCCTTGTCCAAATTCTATACTACTTTTCCCTCCATTCCAACCCTTCCAAAAACACAAGCATTTTTCAGCACAAGGGCTTTACCAACGAGGATGAAACGGAATGACGAAACTTGAAAAAATTTGCGAACAAAATACAGTGATAATATCCAGTTCTGATGAGGAACTGGTGAGATTGGATCACTCATATATTGCTGGTGGGAATATAAAATGGTACGACCTCTGTAGAAAACAGCTTGACAGTTTCTTATCCAACTAAATATGCTCTTACCATACAACCCAGCAATTATCCTCTTGGGCATCTGTCTCCGAGAAATGAAAACTTATGTTCACCCAAAAACTCATACAGGAATATTTACAGCAGCTCTATTTGTTAATAGCCAAGCACAGAAAACAAACAAAATACTCTTCAGCAGGGGGATGGTTAAGTCCTATGATAGTTCCAGAGCATGGAATACTAGTCAGCAAAAAAAAAAAAAAAAAAAAAAAAAGGAAAGAGCTACTGATACTCAACAACTTAGATGGAGCTCAAGTGAATTATGCTGAATGAAAAAAAAAAGCCAGTCTCAAAAGGTTACATATTGTACAATTCCATTTACAGAACATCTTTAAAATAACAAAATCACAGGAATGGAGAACAGATTTCCCAGAGCTTAAGGACAGCAGAAAAGACTTGGTGTGGCTACAAATGGAGGCTGAAGGAACCCCATGGTGATGGAACAGTTTTATATCTTGAATGTGGTGGTAGTTACATAAATCTGTACATGATAAGCTGTATGGAAAGATCACACACACACACACACACACACACACACACACACACACACGAGTAAAACGGTGACATAAAATGGCGGCTCTATGGATTTCCTGGCTTTGCACCGTACTCTAGTGATAAAAGAGAGGGAGTAAAGGGTACATAGGATCACCCTGTACATTTTTTGCAACTTCCTATAAATCCATCATTATTTTAAATAAATGTAAAGGAAATGTTTGCACTCTACCTAAAGTCTTTTGTAGTCTTCACCCTTTTACCTGTGTCTCTATCCTCACCCAGGAAAGAACTGGCAATTTCTGGAATGCATACCCTGTACTTCCCAATCCTTCTGCCTCTACTACTCAACATCATGTTTCCGTTTTCTACCTGGCAAAATATCCACTTGTAAAGGCCCAGAGCACATGTCCTTTGGGCCTTCCCTGACTGTTGTCTGGTCAAGCTCTTCACAGACCCGTTCCCATAAAAGAACATCTTTCCCTGCATCTAAGAGTCTTATAAGCACTGGCTTATTATTCAGTATGCTGCTTCTGTGTCTCCCAAAAGACAGAGATTCTGAAATAGCAAGTCATGTCTCTTGCCCATCTTTTATTACGCAGTCAGGCTGCAGGTGGTATACGAGAGTTCAATAAAGGTTCTCTGAGGGGCACCTAGGTGGCTCAGACAGTTAAGCATCTGCCTTTAGCTCAGGTCAGCCAGCGTCAGGCTCCCTGCTTAGGGGAGAGCCTGCTTCTCCCTCTCTCTCTGCTGCTCCCCCTGCTTATGCATTCTCTCTCTTTCTCTCTGTCAAATAATAAATACATATAAAATTTTAAGGAAAAAAAAAAAAGGTTCTCTGAATGTAAATCCAGACCTATGGTCTTATTCTCCCAGACTCTCATTCTTGGATGGTTCTTTTTAAACCCAGATGCCTCATTTCGTAACTTATATTCTTGGAGACACAACTCACCAATCCTACCCACCTGCCTTTTTATCTCCTATTTTTAGTCAAGTAGATATTATCCTATTTTTAGTCAAGTAGATATTATTTCCTATATTTAGTCAAGATTTAGTCAAATAGCTATATATGTGTGTATGTGTGCACAAATGCGTGTGTATTCTTTACAGACAGAAAGGCTAGAACACCCTGTGAATATGAATCAAACGACTCCAAACTTAGGTAGCAATCCAATTCTCCTGACTCTACAGCATTTAAGAACTCTCTCTTAAAGCTCAGTGATTTGGCTTTACTCACAAGTGAGGGCCTACAGCAGGTTTCACAAATTACAGTCCTTAGGCTGAACATCAATTATTGTCAATAAAGTTTTATTGGAACAAAGATATGCTCATTTGGTTCTGAGGTACAATGGCAGAGGTGAGGAGGTGCAATGGTGGTTGTTTGGCCTACCAGCCTGAAGTATTTGCTATCTGTCCCCCTTACAGAGAAAGTTCACCAACTCCTGTCTTAAGACCCCCAAAGAGCTATAAGCACAAATATGACCTCTCTGCAATCATTTCATCACACCGGCAGAAATGCTTCCTACATCCTTCACTTTCTGCTTCCCAGCAGGATCACCGTCCAGACCCCAACAGGTAACCAAGTCAGAGGATTTCGGGTACACTTGAAAACAAATGTTATCAGTATTAAATCCTCAGCTCTTTCACTCTTGCTCTATACTGAGCTTTGGCTGAACAGCTACAGGGGATACGGCAACCTAATGTAGCCGCTCCATTCATTCTCACAGGACACTTCCCTCTGTCTGTACATATACTAACTCCTGCTATCCCACCAATAAGTTCTTTCTCATCCATGACTGAAGCTGCTAACCCAACTAGAAAAACTGTGTAATTTTCCCCCCACTCCTTTGCTTTCAAAATCCTGTTGAGTCTTCCCCTCACTGGGGTAGGGGCTGATACTTTTTTTGAAGGTAACTTCTTTCTTAACTCTTGAGTCAGATTTTTGGTCTGAGTCCTAGCTAATCACTCAGCACATCTTCATCTGATGTGCCTGCTTTGCCAACCCACTCTACTTCTCTGATTACAAACCGTGAGTCAAAAGAAGACTGTTGGATAAAAATTCAAATTTTGCTAATATGTATGAAAGAAGTACTTTAGAAACTTCAAGTTATATGACTTATCCTCCCTCACTCACCCTGTTCATCCCTAGTTACACCCTGGCTCAACTCCAAATCTGGCACGTGCAACATTTGCTCTCCAATCTTTCCAAACATTATGCCTTGCTTCCTTTTTTTCTGGAAATTCCCCTCTAAACATGATATCTAACACTGTGCTGTAGTGATTAGTGACAAGCAGTACAGAACAGCAGTTAAGGGCTGGGGCTCTGGAGCCAGACTGCCTGAGTTTGGTTCTGTCTACACTACTGGTTAGATTGTGCAACTTTAGGCAAGTTACCTTGTTGCCTGTTTCAGTGCTTCGGCTGCAAGAGTGGTGTAATAACTTATCTGCCTCACAGTTATCAGGCAGATATCAGGGCTGATATATGCAAAGCACTTAGAACAGCTGTCTGGCACAGAGCAGAAACTGTACATGTTTGCTATTCTTCTTCTTCAAGTTTTTAAGGCCTGGTCGTTTCCCCTGTTTTAAATCCTGTGTTCTTTTTTTAATCTACCCTTGTCTTTTTTGTTTGTTTGTTTGTTTCCCCCACTTTAAAATTATTTGTTAAATTGATTCAATTTCGAATCTAAAAATCAATTTTGCTTGAAGTCGAGGACATTCACCATAACTGTTCTAATTCTATTCCTACCGACCTTGCGATCAGATCATCAGAACTTCTAGTTTGGTCTTTCTGACTGCGATTTCGTCCTTTGTCAGGTCTTTCTTTCACCAATGTATTCTCCAGGGCAGTTAAAGTAACTTCGAAAATTAAGAAGAACGGCTAAGACGCTGTTACCCGTGCTCAATCGCTTCCCGTGTTCACAAGAAAAAAAAAAAAAAATCCTTAATCTAGCTTAAAATCCCTCACATGTTGTGGCCACTGGCTACTTTTCCACTTTTTGCTACCTGCCTTCCAGACATACTGAATTACCTTTAGTTCTTGGAAATCCCAAGGGTTTCTTGAGTTTTGGTCTCAAGACTGGGCTGCGCCCACTCTCCCACCTATCCTTCAATCTCTACTTCCCGCAGGAGCCAAGTAAGTTCCCGAGGCTACGGCGCTCCGAGCACCACCGCACTCGGTGCCACGGCATCCTGCTTGCTTTCGTGTCTCTCTTTCCTATCCCACCGCAGGGTTTATGAGGGAATCTGCCGGATTTATAACCCAGTTCCCAGCGCCCCAGGCAGAGCAAGCGCTAAGTAAATGAATGAATGAATGTCCGAGCTGGAGGCCCTCCGTGTCTTCCCTGGTGCCCCCGCGCGTCTGCCGCCAAGGCCCCGGCCAAGTCCTGAAGCCCAGGTACCCTTGCTGCCCCGCCCGCCTCCCTGACTCCCCGCACCTTCATGCGCAGCAGGTTCTTGGACAATTTCGTCTTGCGCTCGGCCGCCATATTGGCTCCCGCTCCGAGCCGCGCACCGCTACCAGCCCCCGCTGCGCACGCGCACTGCTGCGTGCGCCATGGCGTCGTCTCACGCAACTCACGTCGCCCCGCCCCGTTCCCCCCAACCCCCCAGTCTCTCGCGCTTTCGCGCGTCCCCGGATGTTCGCGCGTCGCCGGAGCGCTCGCCTCACGGAGGAGCTCGGGGTAAGGACACGGCCGCCCACGCAGGGGTGAGAGCGACTTGACGTGGGGAGGGAAACGTCTAAAGACGCCTCAGTGGGAGGAGGCCCGAGTTCTGGTCCCCGGGAGCGGCCGGTGGCGAGTGTCGTCGCGCGTCGCCGGCCGGGTCGAGCCGCTGAGACCTCTGAGATGCTCACCCCACAGTCCCGACTGGACTGCGACTGTCACGCGTTCCATCGCGGACGGCGGGCTTCCCTGGCCCCGCACCACGGCCCGCGTAACTGTTCCTCTCACGCCGAGGACACTGACGCTGGGGAAGGCTGCTGCGCTGGCCGGGGAGTCGGAGGGAGGGGGGCGGGGGCGGACCCAGGCAGTCCGGGCTCCGGAAATGCGACGGAAGACGCTGCTGGAGTCACCCTCGCCTCTGTGCGTGAGCGCTCGGTGGAACGGCGCGGGACGGACTCGCAGGCGGAGAACGGGCGGCCCCGCGTCGCGAAGGACCAGGAGGACAGGAGCCTCCGTGCTGCGCGGCCCTCCCGAAGACGGGGTCCCCACGGTTCGCAGGAAAGCCCCGGGCCGGACGCCCCACGCGTGTTCTTGGCGCCGGCTGCCTCGCCTGCGTGGTTTTACCTACACCTCCTTACAGCTCGGGACACCGTGGTGTTGTCATCGTGTCCTTAGGGACCCTGAGGCCTTGGGAGGGAGGTTAAGGCACTGAACCAGCGTTTGCACAGCTGTAAGTGTGAGAGCCCAGAGTCAGGAAACTTGGTGGAAAAACAAACACACAGAAAACCAAACCAGACCATGGCCCTGGCCTGGCAGGTTTTCCAGTGGAGTCCATAAAGTCATTGTGATACGGTAAGTGGTTGGAGAAGCTCCTTCACAGCTGAGTGTGAGGCCGTGGGCTGCGGCCGAGCCCAAAGACGCGCGACCTCGCTTTCCTGCAGCTGACCTTACTGCCCAGTGCCAGGGAAGAAGAAAAGATGATGTGATAGAGTGACTCGGAGGGTTACTTCGGGTAAGGTGGTCCAGGCTGGCTCCTGTCCCCACGATAGTGCTCACTAATGCTTAAAGTTGAGAAAAACCTCTTCCACGAAGAGCTGGAGACAGGCTGTTCTGAGAAGAAGGGATAGCGACCGAAAGGTCCTGGAATGAGAGCAAGACAAGAGTTGTCATCATTTTCCAAGTGGGGACAATAGAGGTAAGCATGTTTGGGTCAAATCGTGTCCCTCCCAAAATTCAGCAGAGTTTTGTTGTGGAATGTGACCGTATTTGCAGGTAGGGTCCTTAAAGAAGGGATTAAGTTAAAACAAGGCCCTTAGTGTAGTTCCTTTTCCAGTCTGCTGGTGTCTCTATAAGAAGAAATTGGACACACAGAGAGACCCCAGGATTGCCTGCATCCAGAGGGAACACTGCGAGGACATAGAAGGTGGCCATCTGCACACAACCAGAGTGGCCTCAGAAGAAATCAGTTCTGCTGACACCCTGAGCTTGAACTTACTGCCTCCAGAACTGTGAAAATAAAGTTTTGTTTAAGCCACCCAGTCTGTACTGTCTGGTTATGGTAGCCTGAGCGAGCTAGCATACCACGTCATTAGTGATAGATAGCAATTATAGTGATAAGAATCCTGTAAGAAAAGTATGGGGTTCATGAGAGGATATAGCAAAGGCACCTAACCCTTTCTGGCTTGGAAAATGGAAGGACTCTTAAAAGTGTTGACATTGTAGTTGAGATCTGAAAGGGGACGATTTAGCCTGGGGAATAGCCTTCCAATCAGTCTTCGTTTTGTGCTACCATCACTCCCATACATACATGGGATGCATTTGTAGGAGTTCTGACAATTCTGACTCCATCTTGTCCATGTTTCCTTAGTGGCCTCTCTTGGGGTCATATGTTCCAGGACCCCTGGAGATGAATATACGTGCCTTGGAAATGCCCACAAAAGCTGGGATGAGGAGAGGCTTGTTTTGTCCTCCCATGACTTTGTTAGAGATAATGTAGTTTCCCCTTCTTGACACAGGTGCTGCCATAAGATAACTAAAGTTTAGCTGTCAGGTGTGTGCGAGCCCGTTGAGGTGTGTTTGAGCCCTTTGATCTCAGTACAGTGCCCTTTTGCATGTTTCTTACCTTTATAAAATCTGTACATTAAGGTCTGGGTTTTTCAGAGAGTAACTGTGCAGCTGCTGTGAATTGTTCTCTGCCCAATCCCCGTTGTCAGTAAGTTACCCTGAATAAAACTCTTTGTAAACTGTGTGGAGTGACCTGCTTCATTTTCCAGTCTCAAAGTGCCTTCTCAAGGTGGGGGATACTTTATTGTCTCTGCTCCACCTTCTAACATTTCAACCTGCAAAACTGAAATTTTGTACCTACTAAACAATAATTCCCCATTTCCTCCTCCTCTGTAACTACCGTTCTATTTTTTATCTCTGAATTTGAATTCTGTTTAGAATTTTGAAAGATGTTCTGTGGGAGCAGATGTGAAGACGTGATCCAGTCTGCTCTCTGCGTCCAGGAAACAGTGCCTGACTATGAACTAGATCTTGAAGGATGAGCACATGTCTTGTCAACTTAAGAGGAAAACAGTTCCTGGCAGAAATAAGAGCATCCGTACATCAGCTAAGGATGCGCCCCATGGTCCCCTCATTACTACCAGTCTACTCACAGACTGGATTTGGATTCATTTTTTGAGACATTGCCTTCCTCATGTCACTCTCCAACTCCAAAATTTATATTAACTTACTGTCCGAGAGATAAAGGTCAAATTTCTTCAACCTGACCCTCAAACTTCTACATTTTTATTTGATAATGAAATTACTTGTAATTAAAACTGGTCACCAAAGACTCTTCCCACCCATCAAAATGTAATAAATGAGAAGTGACTTAAGAGTAATAATGTAATTTTAACTTTGGATTAAACCACCTGACTGGAAAAGAAAACTTGAATGCTCTATGCTACTAGATTATAGAATACAGAGAATAAGTCTCACACTCAATGTGTTGACCTGTTTTATTTACAAAGTCAAGGAAATGGCATTTTGGGGGAAGAGATACTTCTGTAGGTCTCCACACAATTCTGGATCTGTTCATAATGGAATTTGTTGGAAGTGTGAAAAACTTCAGTTCTTCCAGTTACATCAAGAAAAGGTCCCCTGAGTCCCTTCACTCTTGAAGCAGATCTTATCCAAGGCTGTGCAGCCCAATACAGTAATCCTAGTTACATATAGCTGCTGAGCACTCGAAATGTGGCTATTGTGACTGAATATTTAATTTTAGTTAAATTTAAGAACGAGCAGTGTAAAATATTTTCTCATTATACACATTTTAGTTTTGGAAGGACTGCATTTCACTTTAACCTTTGAAAATTTAGAGTCCAAGGTGAGGTGAGCTATACACCTGGGTGGCTCAGTGGGTTAAAGCCTCTGTCTTCAGCTCAGGTCATGATCCCTGGGTCCTGGGATCGAGCCCCACATTGGGCTCTCTGCTTGGCAGTGAGCCTGCTTCCCTTCCTTTCTCTCTGCCTGCCTCTCTGCCTCCTTGTGATCTCTGTCAAATAAATAAATAAAATCTTAAAAAAAAAAAGTTTAAAAAAATACATGGTACATTTCAAAGACTTGGAACAACAAAAAGCAAAATATCTCAATGTTTTTTCATATCAAAGACATGGTGAAATAATGGCTCAGATGTATTAGTTTAAATCTAGCATGAAAATTTTATCTTTCTTAAATGAGGCTGTGGTAAAACTTAAAATTACATACATGGCTCACATTTCTTCCTATTAGTTTTTCTTTTGCAACTATCAAAAACTGGTAATGGTTTATTAAATGGGGATTTATTAGAAGGATACTGGGTAGTTTCTAGAAGTAATGGTCTAAGAACAAGGCCAAGTTGAAAGATCAGAAACCAGGGCAACCCAAGGATCTCAGAAGCAGGAGTTAACTTAGTGCCTCTGCAATAATGATAAACACCAACTGATTTCTCTGCTCTAAGAACACTGAGATTTTCAAAGTCTAAGAGCGAGTCAAGACCTAATTATGGTTCTTGTAGGACTAAACAAAATGGGGGAGGGTAATTCTTTAAAGGGAAACTGGGTGCTGTAAACCAAAGAAGAGATAATGTCTGTAATGGCCAAAATAGCAGTGTCAAGTACAAATACCCATTTGTGGCAAGAAGGAAGGGAGTTCAGTTGACATAGCCCTGAAGGACATATAACTGGTAGAGCCTCAGTTGGGAAACTCACGTCCAGCATCAACTCTACCCTTCCTCTTACTGCTCACCTGGCTCATTTGATAAGCTAGTGTTTATTGGCTGCCTTTTCTATGCAAATTGTGACTAGGTCAGTCCCCTAAAAAATCTAGTTAGTATAATACATCCTTTCTGCTCTTAGATTTAGTTACTTAACAAGTCCTCTTACCACTTACTTGTTTGTGGTTATCTTGGTTAAATTAGAACTTAGTGCTGAAAGTTGCCTTGCAGGACATCTAGGTAAATAGTTCCTAAACATTGGTTAGATGTGGTTATGACAGAATTATCAGGAAAAATTAAAACACATCAAAACCCCAAATCATCCTTATTCCTGGATGATTGTGAGATCAGTCAGGATTTGGACACTGCTGAATTAGATGAATCTCCTAATTGTGTATACCAAATTGCATCAACTCAGAATTCCAGGTCTGTGAACTCTCCATTTAGCTTTTTTATTGTGCCCCTACTCATCCTTTCTTTTCCATTGTCGCAAGCCTATCCTTGAACTTAATGACTGAGTCTTACTAATGATTGTGTGATAGCCATAGACTCCTGTTTTTTTATACCCCCTGTCTTTTTCATTCTTTAACAAATATTTTTGAGCATCTGTTTTGTTCTTGGCCCTTTGATAGGTGCTAGGGGAACTGCTCCTCCCCTGAAGATATGCCACAGACAAGATACAGGTCCTAAAGACTAAGAGATAAAGAGTTATGGCAGGAAACCTAATCTGGATTTGAGGAGCCTGGAGAGCCTTCCTTGGGGAAGTGACATTTAAGCTGAGACCAGAAAGGGAAAGGACTGAGAGGACAAAGGAGTGTTTCAGTGAGGTAGAAAGCGGTTTGAATGATACCTATGGTATAAGTGACAAGTCTGGAGAGGCAAGGTAGGGCCAGATCTCTAAATGCCGCATGTTAAGTCAGTAGGATTTCCAAAGACACTGAAGCTACTGAATTGTTTTAAAGAGGAGAAAGACACTTTAAAATTGTACGATAGAGTTATGTCATTTTTGAGGTCACTCTGGTTGAAAGTGGAGTAGGGAAATGGAGAAAGGAAAAACAAAAGTCATCTCAAAAATTCTTTTAGATACTCTTACTTCCTTTGGATTAATTTTTTTTTTTAAACTAGTTAATCCTATTACAAGATAAAATCCAGGCTAATAGTCACGGCTTCCAATACCTGTCCTCTAGCCTTATTTCCCAACCCTGTCTTGTATACCTTAATTTACTGTCCTTTAGCTAAACTGATCTAGACGGTGTGCCTCCAGACATTCCACATGTACCCGTGCCCCCATGTAAACATTCCTACTGTCTTCTATTTCTGGAACGATGTCTAGAATAATGTTGTCTTTCAACATCACTCAGAACCCAATTCAGATTTCGCCTTCCTCTTAAATCAACTGAAAATGATCATTTCCGTTTTCATTCCAAATGCTGATAGGGCTGTTGTATAGTTTCAGGGTTTAGTTTTATACTACCTTTTATTGTTACCTAACATGACTGCAGGTGCAGGAGGACAGTTCTGAGTTTTATAGTTATCTGAGTCTTTCATAGCTTCAGGCAGTTAAATACTTAATTCTTATTGAGTGGATATGTGAAAACTGCTGTTTAAAATGGGTGACACAACATCTTTAAAATTATTCACATTCTTTAATAACATGTAAGCCCCAGAACACCTAATCAGTTCTATCTAGCTGAATTGATATTTAAATTTTTTTTCATTTTACAAAACAAAACAATAATGAAAGGCCAAAGATGTGGTAATGAAACCAGCTTATTTTCCTGTACTAAGTCTATTCAAAATACTCTATTTAGTTAAAAGATATTTCTTTGGACTTTCCATGGAAGTTTCCAAAGAAGCCAGTTGCCATGGGGATTATGAAAAGGAAAAAAATTTTAAAAATGACCAGCTTATACAAATGAAGCCACTTTGTCCAAACCTGAAAGACCCTTTTGAAGGATGGAGGAAGTCCTTAGAAAGAAAAAGAATGCGGAAATCGAGTATTAAGGGAACATGTATGATTGTGGAAGTCAAGCTACAGCTGAGATGCATGGATGCTTATTTTCCTCAAGGGGAAATTGTGTGCTAATAAGGAAGAGAAACAAAAGAAAAGTCTTAAAGCAGAGAGCTGTAGAGACTAAATAGTCTTCTTTTTTACCCCTGGTAAGTTCTTTTTACTCATAAAAAAGGAGAGATCAGGTTATAGAAGTCAAAGCCAGTAGTTGAAAAGAAGGCTGTTGAGAATTTGAACCAAACCATTTGCGCTAGGAAAAACAAACAAACAAACAAAGAACAACCCTCCTTAAATAAACTTTATATTTTTTGAATTGTTTTTAGGAAAGATATGTGTTTTTGATAGTAAGAAGGCATTACAAAGTGTTATAATCTCTTTCCTTTGTGGTAATGCCTGCCCGTTTCTTTGTTTTGTTTTTCTCCGGTTCTCAAGAAGGTTTGACCATTACCTACTACCACCATTGGGTGGCAGCCTAAATTGCAACCCCTTAGGAACTGAAGTCATCCTTGGCGTTGGGTTCTGTGAATTTCACCTTACAAATGACAACTTTGCACAGATATTTTTAAATGAAGTGTTGAGTGAAATTTTCTTTTTTCTGACAAGGATGTGTGTGAGACAGAGAGCAAGAGAATACAACAAAGCTAAGAAAATATCTAGTAACCAGATGTCTGGAAGAAAACCCTCTATTCCATTAAGCCATTTTTGCTCCTGCACATCTACTCTCAACAGCTCAAAAGCCACCGAACCCTCTTAACTCTGAGAGGATCAAATGAGATAACGTGTCAAAACACCTTGCCAAATGTAAAAATCTGTGTAGTTGTGAAAGATGGTTATTACAGCATGAAGGAAGGTTGCTTTTCTAGCACTTTTATTGGCATGGTTGCTTTTTAAATGGAGTAGACTCTTTGAATTAGCAAACACAAACCCAAATCGATAAAAAATATTGCACATCTTTAAAGTTCACTTAAACCCGAATCTAAGATCGCCTCATACTTCTGGGCTGGCAGGAATTAACTAAATATTTATTAGTGCTCTCCTGGCCCAAACTTTCGTGCAAAGTTTCAGGGTCTTAAATCTGCTGAGGCATAAGTAAAACTTCCTCTGGTCACTGATCATTAGATCTCACTGGATAATTTGGAGATGGCCATTGTTCAGCCAGCTTGGTCATTTTAGATTCTGCTCCTCCACTGTTTATAGTCCATTCTTGGTGTTCAAGAACCTTTGAAAGGACTGGGGGTCAAGTGTCAACCTCTTTGGGTGTACCTCACAGGTCCTTCCTTGCCTTTCCAGATACTGCATCTCACTGGGCCTTCTGAATCCTGACCTCTTTCCAATATTGAGAAAACTTTAACTCTTCCCATTGCTGTCCTAGAAGGTACTCTGGCTATCCAGTCTGCCTATAGGGCTCATAGGTATACCTCTTCAGTCAGTGTAGGCTTTGACAAAAGTCAGGAAGAGCTGTAGAAAACACACAACTTCTGCTCTGTGCCATATGAGATAGTAAGGGCTTAGATGCCTTCTTGGAACTACTGAGGTGCGTGTAGAGCAAAATAGAAACCAAAAACTCAAAAAATTGTTTGGCTCCTCTGGCAAAATAAAGGCTTTCTTTTGGCTTCAGCAGGGCAGAATTTTGGTGAGTGCGTTCCTGATCGAATGTGTTCTGTCTGGGTGAACAGAGCACACATTATCTTCTTGATTTCTTGATTCTACATAGATTAGAGAGATGTTTTCCTTTTTTCATCCAGCTGCAATAATACCAGTATAACAGAAAAAGGAAAACACTTCCTCATTAACTCTAAAAAGCAATAATTTTAGAAGTTTATAATTTACACTTGTTGATAAATACCTCCCATATCATTAGTGAGCATGCTTCTCTAAGTTGGTTATCATATTTGGATTTTTAAAAAATATTTTATTTATTTATTTGACAGACAGAGATAACAGTAGGCAGAGAGGCAGGCGGGGGGGGGGGGGGGGGGAAGCAGGCTCCCTGCTGGGCAGAGAGCCCGATGTGGAGCTTGATCCCAGGACTCTGGGATCATTACCTGAGCCGAAGGCAGAGGCTTTAACCCACTGAGCCACGCAGGTGCCCCCATATTTGGATTTTTTAATAGTAACATTCAACCTATAAGGAAGCCAAGTTGCTTTCATTTGTGCTGCTTATGGGATAGGCGTTAGGAATGATTAAGTTTATTGATTAATCAGAAATCAATTGCTATAGGGACACCCAGGTGGCTCAGTCAGTTAAGCCTCTGACTCTAGATTTTGGCTGGGGTCATGATTTCAGGGTATTAGATCAAGCCTCACATGGGGCTCTGAACTCAGCAGGGAGTCTGCTTGAGATTCTCTCCTTCCCTCCATCCCTCTCCACCATGCTCTCTCTCTCTCACTCTTGTTCTTTCTCTAAGGTAAATGAATAAATCTTAGAAAAGAAAGAAAGAATGAAAGGAAGGAAGGAAGGATGGAAGGAAGGAAGGAAATGAAAGGAAAAAGGGGAAGGAAAGGAAGAAAGAGAAAGTAAGTAAGGAAGGAAGGAAGGAAGGAATTGGGGCACCTGGTTGGCTCAGTCAGTTAAGCAACTGACTCTTGGTTTTGATTGGGTCATGATCTCAGGCTCCTGAGATTGGGCCACGTTGGGCTCTGAGCTGAGCGTGGAGTCTGCCTGTCCCTCCCTTTGCTCCTCCCCCATCTCTGTCTCTCTCTCTCTGGAGTAAATAAATAAAATCGTTAAAAATGGGTGCCTAGGGGGACGCCTGGGTGGCTCAGTTGGTTAAGCAGCTGCCTTCGGCTCAGGTCATGATCCTGGCGTCCTGGGATCGAGTCCCACATCGGGCTCCTTGTTCTGTGGGGAGCCTGCTTCTCCCTCTGCCTCTGCCTGCCACTCTGTCTGCCTGTGCTCGCTCTCTCTCTCTGACAAATAAAAAAAAAAAAAAAAAAGAATCTTTAAAAAAAAAAAAAATTGGTGCCTAGGTGGCTCAGTGGGTTAAGCCTCCGCCTTCAGCTCAGGTCATGATCTCAGGGTCCTGGAATCGAGGCCTGCATCGGGCTTTCTACTTGGTGGGGAGCCTGCTTCCCCGTCTCTCTCTGCCTGCCTCTCTGCCTACTTGTCAGGTGAATAAATAAACAAATCTTTAAAAAAAAAATCTTTAACAAAATTAATTGCTGTAAATTGAATATATGGCTGTTTGGAATTTAGTAGATATATTTTAAGGATAAAAAATAATTAAAATTTTTTTGTTATGGGAAACTTCATAAATACTCAAAAGTACAAAAAGGAGTCTAACATTCATAAACTCACCAACCAGCTTTATTATCAACTCTTGCCCAATCTTCTTTTAAATATGTTTCCCAGATTTCCTTCTCTCCATCCCTCTTCCAATTATTTTGAAGCAAATCCTAGGTGTCATATAATTTATCTGTAAAAATTTCAGTAGGTATCCCTAAATGGTAAAAACTCCAAAAAAAAAAAAAAAACCCACAGCATAATCACAGTGCCGTCATCACACTTACAAGTTAAACAGCGATGAAAGAACACTTTATTCTTATTTTCATCATTTATCTTATTTTTCATAAAATTTAATTTTAAATTTATGTCAACAGTATATATCTAAATCTATTAACATATCATGAAAGATATCCAGGATATGTTGCCAAGTGAAAAAGCAAGTCATAGAATAATTTTTGTGACATGGCTCAATTTGTACTTTAAAAATTATAGATAACTATATTTTTGTTTAAACTTGTAAAAGGATTAGAAACATACCTCAAGCCAAGAACTGTTGCTACTTTTTTAAAGTAAGAATAATCAGAGTTAGCATTGGGGATGGGAAAAGGACTCTCACTTCTAACCTGTTCAGTAGTTTTTATTTTTTTTAAAAATGCATATTACTTCTGGAACTAAATTTTCAAAAAAGAATTTATGAAAGGAAGAATTTAAAAATAAATTATGCCAATATGTAAAATGAGAGACATTCTTAGGTCAGGATGTCCTGTCCAGATACTCTCAGTGGAGTAATCTTACTCCTGGATTAATAAGAGGAGTTGTTATAATGCATGTATAGTGTGCCTGGCTCTGTGCCAGGCACTGTCGACCGGCACCTCTGGTCTGATTACTTATTTTTCACCATAACCCTTTGAGGTGAGTCTTTCTGTTTCACAGATAAGGAAACACAATGTAGAGCGGTTAAATAACCCAGAAGTTTGGAAGAGGCTGAGCAGGCTTGGAACTGAGGTCTTGGGGCTCCTTGCCCACACTTGAATCACTTAGTGATTAAACCTCCCTTGGTTCTGAAGTTCTCACTCTTCTAAGAATGAATTTTGTTATTTCAGTGTGTACTGGTTTGACTCTTTCATTTTGAAATTTCCGTATCAGCCTCAACTACTCTATTTTACTATGACTTCAATGGCTCAGACAAGACAGAAGGGTAATTCTCTCATTTCTCCTCTCATCTGTAGACTCTGACTGGCCTGAAGGACTAAGGGGGGGAAAGGATCTGAAAGGAACATCATGCTTTCCTGAGTAAAGAAACATTTAAATAGCAGGCAAATGGTTCTTGTCACTAGTGGCTTTCTATGCAGTTCTCCAGCTGCCTACCTTTGCTTTCAGTGGAAAAATGTCATAAAACTCTTCTTAACTTATCTATTCCATAAACATAGGGCAAAGAGATTAGAAATGTGTAAGAATAGAAGTGCCCAACACTTTTATTTGCGATATATTCCAAATGATAGATGTAAACAAGCTGTAACTATCCTTTTTAAAAAGTTATGGATAAGTTCTTGCATACTATAGTAGCAAATTTATTTTTCACAATTTGACCAACAATGCTTTGGGATTGTTATTGGTCTTTTTTTTTTTTTTTGCTTAGTAATAACAAATTTATTATTTAACATAAAAAGAATGCAATAGGAAAGCAAATTTGTCTACAAAACAAATACCTCTATACATACAAACACCATGATACATGGATTATTTTTGTATTCACGTTATTATATCCCTTATCTGTTGCAGATGATTGAGATATTACTGTGTGCCCAAAAGAAAAGTCTCTAACCCAATGAAATTTGATCCTTACAAAATTCTGCTGAAATTATTCAAGTGATTATTTAAGAAGATGAGTAGTTTGAAGTTTTCTCTCCTTTGCACTGCTTTGCTCTACCATTCCATCAAGGATCATAGTTGCTCCACAGGCTGGGTTGAGAAAATGCCACTGACAAGACAGGAGTCTTCCAGAACTTAGACCACTTGATGTCCCTCTTTACTCACAGTGAAACAGTGTAGCATGTAGGAATTTCACTGACCATGAGAAGATACTGTCCAATGCTGCTTGTATTATTAAAATAAGATTTCAGCTTTTAATCACTTAGGTTTAAAATTTTGCCCTTCAGACAAGCTGAATGGTAGGTCACTTTGATGGATAGTTCACACTGTTTAGAGAAATAAATTTAATATTGCATATTCTGTAAATATATAGCTCTACTCTGTGTCTCTGTGTCTCGAGTCCCCAAAGAGGATATTTGTGGAATCTCAAAAATACTCATAATTATGTTTGGTGAGATGGTTTAAAGTAATTCAATTCTAACTCTTTTAGAAGGCTTAGACAGAGGAGAGACTTTTTGCTCTGAAGCGGGAGAAATTTCTACTGCCTAATGTCCGGAAATATTGTAGCATACTTTGGGAGACCTTTAGTCAATTTAGAGGTCATGTTGTAGGAAACCCTACTGCGTAGGCGGCCTCCTAAATTGATCTCACACCAGTGTCTGGGGCAATTGATGAATTTAGTCTAATAAACTGCAGTCTTATTCCTCCAAGGAGTTTTATTTTTCCTGTGACTTATATACCATTGTTGGTTTTTTAGTTATTTCTTCCTCTGGATCATCTTGCAGTTAGTAGAGGGTCCAGACACACGTGTTTGGTCATGTATGATACATATAACTTTAATATAGATAATTTGGCAGAGGAGGATGTCTGTAAGGTCAAGACTTTCTTGACATTTTAAGTGCTAGATTTGGAAATTTTCTACCCAATTTCTGTTTAACTCATTAGGAAATTGGCTCTGACAAGGTGAAACAATCATGACAATTCCAGGACTGGAGAGGTTGTAGTGCACTACGGTTAAGTGTTTTGGCTCTGATGTCACAAGGTCTGGGTTTGAATCCTCCTCCTGCCACTTGTGAGCTGAGTGACCTTGTGCAATTTATATCACCTCTCTGTGCCTCAGTTTCCACATCTGAAAATGGGATGATCATAATACATAGTTTATAGGGCTACTATGAGGATTAAATAAATGAACGTGAATTCAACACATAGCATAGTGCCTGGTATATAGTGAGTACTGAATAAATGCTATTAGATTTAGAACTCACGTCTCCTACCTCTCAGTTGATTGCTTTATAGTTGTACCACATTGCTTCTCCTGATATCCCTTAAAGATAGTAAATTTTTTTTTAAGATTTTATTCATTTATTTGACAGAGATCACAAGTAGGCAGAAAGGCAGGCAGAGCGAGAGAGGAGGAAGGAAGCAGGCTCCCTGCCAGGTAGAGAGCCCAACGCGGGACTCGATCCCAGGACCCTGAGATCATGACCTGAGCTGAAGGCAGAGGCTTAACCACTGAGCCACCCAGGCGCCCCAAGATAGTAAAATATTTTAATAGTGTTATTTCTCATTAAGTATTTCAGTTGAACCCAAAGAACAAATAATCCAATCAAAAAATGGACAGAGGACATGAGCAGACATTTGGGCAAAGAAGACATCCAGATGGCCAACAGACACATGAAAAAGAGTTCAACCTTACTCGGCATCAGAGAAATACAAATCAAAACCACAATGTATTTAGTCTAATTACCTCACACCAGTGAGAATGGCTAAAATTAAAAAGTCAGGAAACGACAGGTGTTGGTGAGGATGCAGAGAAAGGGGAACCCTCCTACCCTGTTGGTGGGAATGCAAGCTGGTGCAGCCACTCTGGAAAATAGCATGGAGGTTCCTCAAGAAGTTGAAAATAGAGCTACCCTATGACCCAGCAATCGCACTACTGGGTATTTACCCTAAAGATACAAATGTAGTGATCCGAAGGGGCACATGCACCCGAATGTTTATAGCAGCAGTGTCCACAATAGCCAAACTATGGAAAGAACCTAGATGTCCATCAACAGATGAATGGATAAAGAAGAGGTGGTATATCTATACAATGGAATACTATGCAGCCATCAAAAGAAATGAAATCTTGTCATTTGCAACAACATGGATGGAACTAGAGGATATTATGCTGAGCGAAATAAGTTGATCAGAGGAAGACAACTATCATATGATCTCCCTGATATGAGGAATTTGAGAGGCAACATGGAGGGTTTGGGAGGTAGAGAAGGAAAAAATGAAACAAGATGGGAGTGGGAGGGAGATAAACCATAAGAGACTCTTAATCTCACAGAACAAACTGAGGGTTGCTTGGGGGAGGGGAGTAGGGAGAGGGTGGTTGGGTTATGGACATTGGGGAGGGTGTGTACTATGGCGAGTGCTGTGAAGTGTGTAAACCTGGTGATTCACAGACCTGTACCCCCGGGGCAAATAATACATTATATGTTAATAAAAAAGTATTTCAGTTGATTAAATATTCTTTTCAGAAATGAACACATACTTAACAAATATCATCTTAACCGTTTTTTTCCATGTGAGACATGAACATGTAATAAATGAAGAATTTAGAATGAAATGAAAAATTAAATGATGTATGTCTGAGTATATTCAGGTAGCACATTATATAATAAATTACTTTTTAATACAGCCATGATTCCTAATTTGCATAAACAATTGGCCCCTTTAGTGGCTCTTTAGATAAATTGAGCCCAACTAACTGATACAAATGTATTACAAATGCATATCTGGAATGTGAAACTGTTACTGGAAACTCATCGGAACTGAAATTTCCAGTAAAGGGAACCCTTGATTTTTCAATAAAAGAGGAAATATCTGTTCTGGGTTCATGTAGATGATATGGATTTAGCAATGATTTGTTCTTTGATTATAATCACTTAGTGCCTTTTAAAGAGAGATTCACGTCTTTGCAGCTTTCTGTGAAGACATGCTGTTATAGAAACAACGGCTAATCTTATATGCATAATACTACTGGTTCAGCCATTAGCTCTAGTTCTGTGCATTGAGTTGTGTGCAGTGAGTTGAGCTCTATTTCTATTCTTATTATGTATATGTGGCAGACACTCTGGGCTTCCTGCTCCCCTGCCATTCTCCCTAGCCTTGTTTCTTGCTAGCAGAACCCTAATTTTTCTCACATAATCATGGCTGGTGTGCTTTAAGGGAAGTTGGAGTTTCACTTAGCCTTGAGGTGAAGTGAATCTCGAGTAGTCCAAACATTCTAATGCTAATTATTCCCCTTCCAGTGATTGCTCTAGACATGGGTAGGTGCCATATTTTTGGCCAATGAGAACTGAGAGATAGTTTTTGAGGAGGAAGGTGCTTTCGTGTAAAATTTATATGTGTAAGGAAACACTTCTGTCTCTGACTGTTGTCATCTTTATATGTTGCCTGGAATTGCAGAAGCCAGTCTTAGCACCTTGAGGAGATGCTAGGCTCAGGGGAGAAGCCAACATGCTTATATTTGCAGAGTAGACAGATGGAAAAGACCTGGGTCCTTCATGATGTCTGTGAATTACCAGGTGACTCACCCTGAAGCTACTCTACTTCTGGGCCTCTTATTTTGTAATAGAACAAAAGACATTATTTAAACCAATTTTATTTAGCTTTCATATTTTCAATAGAAATGTGCTAGCTGATACAATGTAAAATCATGCAATTATAATGCTGGTCTCTTTGTATTCTTTGATTGTAGTTGCCAAAATAAGCTGAAGTCTGACAATTGCTCAGTAGGACCAGACATGGGCCTCCTCACGTGGTTTCACTTGCCAATGACCACTCTATTGATAAATGTAAGTACTTAAACTTCTCTTAACCAGGAAAATTTCTTTATACCTTAAATTAGTGTTTTAGGTACAATCATATAAATATTAAATGATACAGTTTATTAATCTCACAGGGTTCCATTTTTGTTGCAGTTTCTTTTTCCTCCTTAAAGTTTTTTGGTTATTGTCATTCTGGGACCCAGTACACTGAAGGAGGCCAACACGAATGGGGAACCACCTCAGTTAGCACAAGGAGTGCTGTAGACCTTTCGTTACCTTAGCATAGCTGTCTCCTTTGAGCTGACATACTGTTTTCCTAATAAAAATGCTTAATTTAGATGTCTTGAAAATTAAGTTTCCTCCTTTTTTTAAAGTCATGAGTCTGTACCGAATCATGTAATAGCAGCTGAACTTTAGAAGACCGAACATATATGAATTGGGATTAGTGTTGTGATAAATGAAACAAAAAGTTAATTTGACATGTATTTCAGATATATTTAATTTTTCTGCTGGGTGATTACTAGACATGGATGTTAATTAATTCATATAAATCACCAGGGTTATGGTTTATAGTCACCTTATAAAATGAATGCATTTGGATAATGATCAAGCCTACAGGGAGGTCTTACCACCTTTAGAAAATCTTCCTCAATTAATTTCACTCTTTAATAAGTTGCTCCATTTTTGCTATTATCCCTTGACATGCCTTTACCATGTAGTCACTGACACTATAGTATCTCCCTTTACCATGTGAGTAACTCTTCTTTGAATGTCGTGGTTTCATCAGGAGATTTGTCAATGGACCCATCAGGGGACCAAACCATGAAAACAGAGGGTGGGGACTCACTTAAGGGTGACACTGTGCAGTCAAGTATTCCTATCTAGGCAAAGCAAACTGTGAATGAGAGTTCAGAGAGACTCTTAGGAAAGTTGCCAGCTGGGGCCTGAGCCTTTGGCATTGCCATACAGTGATTTCTTCTTCTCTTGGTAGTAAATAAACTAATAGACTGTGATCATTGTTCTTAATCAAAGAACAAAGTCCTATTCCCTTTTCTGGCAGACAGGCTACAGTACATCTATAGTGAGGAGGAAAATAAGAAATATCTACAGAAAACTTTAAAAATACCTGTTTAAATCCTATTAATTTAGAATACCTGCCTGCCTTTTTAATGGGTATGTCTATAGAGAGAGATTGGGAAGAAACTTGTTCCTTTCTGTCCCATATAAGGCAGGACAAAGATGTAACTTGATGGTACTATGTGTTTCTGATTTCTGCCCATAAACAAGTAAAACCTTTCTCAGGATTCTATCTACTTACTGGAAAATCTTCCTCTAACTCATTTCTACAGAAACTCACCAGTAGGGGGTGAAACTCCTTTCTACTTTCCACTCCCTAGTTGAGCAGTGCTAGCTTTGGTTGATAAAAATTTTCTCCTTTAGGCAGAATTCTGGAAGTACTGTGAGTTATACTGAAATATTGGTTGGCATTGCATTTGATAGGCGATAACAAGTGCTTAATATTCTTTTATGAGTCTTTATCTTCTGGCATCCTGAAATTTCCTGCCCATCATAATATAAAGAATTAAAGTACAGTTTATGTTGAAGCTGACAGACATCCCTAATTTTGGAGAATCCTAGGACAAGACCTACAAATTCTGTCTTTAATGGCATGCATGAGGCCCACAGCCTCAGATTAGCGTTGAATCACTAGCTCCTTTCGTGAATAAGAATGAATATTTGTGGGGGCCAAGAGGGTCATGTAGTTATTGTGCCAGACTCTATAAGCTTGATGGCTTTTATGCATCTTATGAAAAGTGAAATAATAAAGTCTTGAAGATTTTAATATGTCTCATTTGTAGTAAGGAGTACCAAGAAAAGTGTGTGTGTGTGTGTGTGTGTGTGTGTGTGTGTGTAAAATCACAGGGCAGAGCTACGATCACTTGCTCAGCCTGCCAGTCCTTCAGGAGCAGCTCCTTCAAGTGCCGAAAGCTTTTAAGTCCTGTTTCATTTTAATAAGGGTAATGAAATTCCCCTGTAGTAAATACACACAGCCTTATCTAATTATATAAAGATCACATTTGTTTTCACATGTCAGGTATTCTAAACATGTTTTGCAAGCATTTTTGTCCAGTTTCTACCATATATTGTAAGCCCTTTCCGTGACCAGATTTTCGGTATTCCAATTCTTTTATGTTCTTATAGGTGACACCCACTGCGAAGTACAGGGATTAAGTAAATCCTGATAACTTGCCAGTTTTATCTAATAGATAAGGTAGTGCTTTAAAGGTTACAGAAAACTTAAGCAATTAACAGCAGGAGTTGTCTTAAGCTCTTTTCTTTCCCATTTTAATGAAGAAATTTTATAGGGGTATTACAGACAAACAGCATTATATTAGTTTTAGGCATTTAACATAATGATTTGATATTTGTATATATTGCAAAATGACCATCACCATAAGACTAGTTAACATCCATCACCATATGTAGTTATGGTTTTTTTGGTTTGGTTTAGTTTTGTTTTTGGTTATGGGAACTTTTAAGATTCACTCTTTTAGCAGTTTCAAATATATAATACAGTATGAACTTTAGTCACCATTTAAGCTCCTGAAGAATACATTTAGGGAAGGACATGTAAACATTTTAGTTCCCTCAGTAGCATTCTTTCTATGATTTCTATTTCCTTTTTTTTTTTTAATTTCAAGATTTTTATTTATTTATTTGACAGAGATCACAAGTAGGCAGAGAGGCAGGCAGAGAGAGAGGAGGAAGCAGGCTCCCTGCTGAGCAGAGAGCCCGATGCAGGGCTATATCCCAGGACCCTGAGATCATGACCTGAGCCGGAAGGCAGAGGCTTAACCCACCGAGCCACCCAGGCACCCCTGATTTCTACTTCTTAAAGAAAGTAACAGTAGATATAATGAAATACTTTGGCTACTTTCATGTCGAATCTGTTAAGCACGTAATTGTCCAGTATACTTTTTTTTGGTATACATTCCCTTTGACCACATCCTCCTTGTTGTTTCCTTTTTCAGCATCTTTTCTTTGTTAGTTTCATTGTTACTTTTCCCGTCTAATCAAGTAAGATGTTAAGTACATGGAGGAGGTTGGGACTCTGGGGTATCAAGATTTCCCTTGACTCATGTGACCTATTAGTTGCCTTCTATCTCCATTGTACCCAGCTGACCTACAGTCAGCACTTCATGGCGACCATGGGACCCATAGTTCCAGAGATGCACAGGGACCCAAGGCTGCCCCTGAAGCAAGAAGGAAACACACCAAAATAGATGGATCTGCCTTGGTTAATGAAAATCACAGATGGAAATATCCCCCCCACCCCTTGTGGACATGTGGGATTCTTTAGAACTGATGCTATTAATCAATCTGTCCTAAAACAGAAACAGTTGCAAATATGTAATATCTAGTACCAGTGGCATAGAAAACAAACCTTTAACTCAGCCTGGTTTTTTTTGAAGTTGGAAAATGTTGCCAGCCTGTTTTTTATGTAATTGAAAATGTTTAGAAGCTTTCCTGAAGAGTTGATTAATATATCAAAATCAAAAAAGGCAATTTTGAGCCTAATTTTGTTTGTTTACTGTGTAATGCAGGATTCTTGGCTTTGAAATTCTGCCATGCAGGGTGAAAAATGACTGTCAGTGTGAAACAAAGTAGTCTATTGAAAAGAACATTGTGTCTAATACGGAACAGCTGATACCAGCCCGTTGCTTGCTATCTGGAATTACAATATCTCAATCAGTCTCATTGATTCCTGTGGAGAGAGGAGAGTCCAGATTTGGCCAAGGGTGGCAAAAAAAAGACTCCAGGCAGGGAGGGAGTCTTTCACCCCACCCACCTTTTGGTGCAAGAATCCTAAATTGGGGCGTTGATGGGAAGGCACTCTGGTGTAGGCTGGAGGAACTAGGGTAGCTGGGGCCTTGATAAACTCCACAGACTGCAGTTTCCCCATAGGGGTTGAAGTGACATTGTGAGGGAAGGGTTACATAGCTTCTCTGGGAGGGCCTGGAATTTTACTGTGCTCCCAGAAGCTTTTCCAAGGGCTTCTTGATTTTCTAAATCTGAATGAACAAAAATAAATAGTTACATTTTGGTACTGAGCTTTTGGAAGAAGACACCATGGTTCAAGAAAACTTAACCCTGGGGGGTGGGGAGCTTGCTGGCTTAGTCCCTAGAGCATGCAACTCTTGATCTTGGGGTTGTGAGTTTGAGCCCCATGCTGGATGTAGAGATTACTTAAGAAAATTAAGAATCTTTCAAAAAATAAAAACCTGTGCTATAAAAAAAAAAAAAAAAAAAAAAGAGGAGCGCCTGGGTGGCTTAGTGGGTTGAAGGCTCTGCCTTCGACTCAGGCCATGATCTCAGGGTCCTGGGATCGAGCCCCACATGGGGCTCTCTGCTCAGCAGGGAGCCTGTTTCCTTCTCTCTCTCTGCCTGCCTCTCTGCCTACTTGTGATCTCTGTCAAATAAATAAATAAAATCTTAGAAAAAAAAAAAAAAAGAGTGAACTCCAACCAACAGTTTCTGCCTATTTAGTTAAAACAGGAGTACCCAAAGAGAGGAAAATTCCTGTCCTGGAGTGATTTTACATCTTCCCTTTCTCAGGAAGTGCCAATTTCAAATGTTTTCTCATTATTTCAATCATTGACATCTCCTGGAAACTCAATACTTTGGTGACTAATAGCACTAAATCTGCTAGATGGTCTTTCAAATCCAGAAGCATCATAGTCTTTTTATAGGACCACAGATCTTGGTTTGCGGTTCAGAAAATAAGGTCACTGTATGTAGAATGAGGTTGGACTGAAAAACAATCTTCAGATCAACCTAGGTTCTCACCCCTTTGGGTAGAGCCTAAAGTATCTGGGCCAGGTTACCTTGTAGCCTCTGCTTAAATCTCTCTGCTGGCGGACTGGGAGCCCATAGCTCAGAGGGCATCTAATTATGACTAACCTTTGCATCTGTTGTCAGACCTGTTTCCTATAGCGTCACTCATCAGGGGCAACAGAGAAAGTCCTCTTATTTTGTTGTGATGGTACTTCAGTTATGCGCAGGGCTACCTTGTCCAGCCTCCCTCTTTCCCTTAAGTCAGTGCTCTCCCAGGCCGAGCTTCACCACACCCTCATGGAGCTGACATTCGAAAGGACAAGGCTACCACACAATATAGGGACATCATTCACATAGAATTTGTTGGCTCTGCAAGACATACATACAGCAGCAGACACACACACACACACGTATCGTAGTATATATAATATTAGGATATCATACGATATACTCTAGCTCTAGAGTATATCGTATGATATCCTAATGTCAAGGACTATGCAGAAAGATAAAACAAGACACTCAGAGTGTGAGAGGGGGCAAATACTATCTTACAACAGGTAGGTTGGAGAAAACCTCTCTAAGGAAGCGACACTGGGGAGAGTCCTGATGGAGGGAGGAAGTGATCTATGCATGCAGGGAAAGGTTCTAGTCCGAGGGGCATTGATTCATAAATTCAAGCATTTTTGGTATGAATGGTCAACGAGGTATTTATTTCCTTAAAAATATTGTCTTCTCTATCAGGTCCCAAGAAAATGAAGACTTTCTAAATATGCTTGTCCCAATTAGTATAAACCACAGATGGATGTGAGCTTGTTTGGGGCTTTGCGGAGGCATGGAATTTGTCTTTTTGTTTTTTTTCAGTGGGGTTTTGTTTTTTTTACTATTTTTAAAAAACTTAAATTCAATTAATTAACATATGGTGTATTGTTAGTTTCAGAAGTAGAGTTCAGTGATTTATCAGTCTTATATAACACCCAGTACTCAGGGGCACCTGGGTCACTCAGGGGTTAAGTATCTGCCTTTGGCTCATGTCTGGGATCAAGCCCAGGCTCCCTGCTCAGTGAAGAGCTGCCTCTTTCTCTCCCTCTGCCCCTCTCCCCTGACACTAACCCCCCCTTCCTCCTCTGATCCCCCACCCCCCCCATTGCTCATGCTTGCTCTTGTTGTGCCTGAGTTTTCGCGTCTGAGAGACCACCAAGGAGTCAAGCACGGATGCAATCACACGAGCGTTTATTTGACAAGCTTAAGCTTGGGCCCAAGTATACCCTGCACGGCACAGCGGAGTAGGGACTTGAACCCTGGGCTTAGTTAAGGCAGGGGTATTTATGGGTTCCTGTTACTAAAGCAGGGTGGGGCTTCCTGGAACTTAAGTAGGGTGGGGGTCTTTAGAACTAAAGTAGGGTGGGGCTTCCTGGAACTAAAGTTAAGTAAGAAAAGTTCAGCCCTTGGGCACAGGGGTCTGAGATGGCTGTACTTATGCCAAGGCTAAACCTGAGGTGGGATGGCCTTGATATTTCTCGGCCTCCACAGCTCTCACTTTCTATATCTCAAATAGATAAACACAAACTTTAAGAAAACCCAAACACCCAATGCTCATCACATCACCCAGTTACCCCATCCCCCACCCCCTCCAGTAACCCTGTTTGTTTTCTGTGATTAAGAGTCTCTTATGCTTTGTCTCCCTGTCTGATTCTGTCTTGTTTTATTTTTCTCTACCTTCCTCTATGCTCTTCTATTTTGTTTCTTAAATTCCACATATGAGTGAAATCATATAATTGTCTTCCTCTAATTGACTTGTTTTGCTTAAATAATACTCTCCAGTTCCATCCACATCATCGCAAATAGGCAAGATTTCATTTTTTTGGTGGCTGAAAGGTATTCCATTTTATATATAAAGCATATCTTTATCCATTCAACTGTCTGTGGACATTTGGGCTCTTTCTGTAGTTGGCTATTGTGGACATTGCTGCTGTAAACATTGGGGTACAGGGAGGCACAGAATTTGTATCTCCTTGTCCATATGAAGGCCTTTCTCCCTCTGGTGTTTCTCTCTGAGTAAATGTGTGCCTTCATGGAGTGTAAAGCAAAAGGACCCCTTAGCCAGCCCAGTCCTCTGCATCAATGTTGGTGAGGCACAGGGTACTAGGAACCCCAGCCATCTGCTCTCACATCCCCTCCTGTGGGCATGGCACCCCACCCTTACCTGTCCTTAGACCTGTGAAAAAGAGGCAGGTAGGATCTTTATGTTTCCTCCGATGCATCTGTCCTGGTTCCTAGTGCTCACCATGTCCTTTTCTGAGGACTCGCAAATCATCTGTGTCACCACTTTAGAGTATTACTGTGTTTCAAAACCAAGCAGCTTGCACATCTGTAGATCCTGGGATGCACGACACCCCCCCCCCCCCCGCCGTGCTGGGAAACTGGAATACTGTTTTTCTAGCTGCATTGCCCCAGTACCTTTTCTATTCTCTCTGATTCCTTAAAGATTACTAACAGGGGCTCTTAGATTACATCTACAAAGTCTCTCCATACTCCGGGATGTAATTTGTTTAGGCCTGGAGATTCGAACTCATTTAAAACAGCGAGAACGTCTCCTGCTATCATCTTACTTATCTCATACTTCTGTTTCTTCTAAACTGCATTTATTCAGCCCTCCTGAGTCTAAAGATCATTCTCCTTGATATAGAAGATGGAAATACAATAGAAGTTGTGATATACGCCTTTCTCTTTGTTGCTTGTTAATGTTGTATCATCTGCCCCAAGCAGTGAAGTGTGTTTCTGAGGTTCATCTTTTTTACTTTGACTGTAGCTGGTAAGGGGTGGGTGTGTATCTGAGTTTGTGGGTGAAAGGGTTAAGCATATTTCACAATGGCACATTGAGGGATTAACCCTCCTATCATTTTCTTTCAGTTCAATATTCCTGTGCACATTTTATCTTGTTTGAGTGTGCAGTTATGAGTGAGGGCTCTGGAATTGTACAACCAGGAGCAAATCCTGGCTGTTCCACTTTCTCTAGCAGGAAGACCATGGGCAGATCAGTTTACCTGTCCACATAGGAGTTGTTTTTAGAACAGTGATGATACTTACCTTGTAGAATTTGAGAGTAAACGAGTTAAAATTCTTCAAGCATTCCTGGCATTAACTTTGTGGTTCACTAGAGTTCTTCTTGGTTCTTCACCTTGAAAACTCTAATTTCGGGGCGCCGGGGTAGCTCAGTGGGTTAAGCCTCTGCCTTCGGCTCAGGTCATGATCCCAGGGTCCTGGGATCAAGCCCCACGTCGGGATCTCTGCTCAGCGGGGCGCCTGCCCCCCCCCACTTCTCTCTGCCTGCCTCTCTGCCTACTTGTGATCTCTGTCAAATAAATAAATAAAATATTTTTTAAAAAATGTAAACTGTAATTTCTCCTCTGCTCATTTCCTTCTACTCCTGGAAGGAAGGTTCTGCCTAGCACATCCAGGATCTTCTCCTGGTCAGTCTGTTTCAATCATGCTCATTAGTTTTTGTTTGTTTGTTGTTGTTGTTTGGTCTTTTTAAAAGATTTTATTTGTTTGAGAGAGAGAGAGACAGTGAGAGAGAGCATGGTGGGGGGATGGGGAGGGAGAATGTGGACCTCAATCCCAGGGTCCCAGGATCATGACCTGAGCCTAAGGCAGGCGCCCAACAGACTGAGACACCTAGGCACGCCAGGCTCATTAGTTTCTAAACCTGGTGCAGCTTTTTTCAGTTCTCAGCATCCATATCCCATATTTGGGATTCAGATGGAAGATTGGTTTTCATAGGGGACAAATACCAGAGTAGAATCTAAATCCAAAATTCATGAAATCCTTATTGATCAACTGCTATATGCCTATCATTGTACCGGGCACTGGTGAATAAATGGTGAGCCAATATGACCTACTCCTGCTCACATGGGACTTACAACCCATTAGGGGGTGGGGTGTAGAGCCAATTAAAAAAAAAGGGTTGCAAGTGCTATGCGTGATACAGGGTACCATGGGAACGCAGAGGCTGTACCTGACTTAGGAGCTGGGAGATAGGTTTGGGAAATCTTTATGGAGAAAGTTCCTTCTAAGTTGAGACCTGAAGGACAAGTCAGAGTTAGGCAATCAAGGAAGAACATTCCAAGCAAAATGAGTAGGACTGGATAGGGCATGGGGGATAGGCAAGAAAGAATCAGGCATTCAGAAGCCTACAAATGTGTTGATAACACACCCCATGTACTTTTTCTGTAGGTAATCACTTTGTCTGAAGTTTGAGTCTGAAGAAAAAATGAAAATGGGCCTTAGCAAGGTCACGAGGTAGAGAAGGTCCCTTGCTGTCTGTCCCTTACACTGGGGTGTAAGGGATGGAGCCATAAAAAACGGCATTAAGGGGGGCTCTAGGTGAATGGAATGGGTATTGTGAAATGTTCTGAATGCTGAGGCAATGGGCAGAGGGACAGTGTGCTGCCAAGTCCAGAAGAAAAGAATAATACTGCGTAGGAAAGCGGACCTGTGCATAGCCAGGAAAAAAAAAAAAAAGACAATTTAGTTTTATATGTTACATTTTAATAATAGTCATTTGTAACTGCATAATGAAATTTGTGAACAAAAGTTCATTTCCAGAAGAATAATCTCGAACTGATATGCAATGCCTCAGTAGGATTTGGCCAGGTTTTAATTTTAGCTTGAATAAATAATGTAAGATACTAGGCTGGGCGAGATAAAAGGAAATCTCTATACTTTCATCTCTCCATGATGGAAATAATAACTACTTTATTTCAAAACAAGTTTCCAATTAGTTTCTGTGAAATATTATTATCCCCTTTTTCCAGATACTGTAGCTCATTTTGAAACTTAATTTTGATAATATATAAACATTTTTAAAACTTACTCTACAGGAATGACAGTTATATTTGGAGAGAGGAATGCCGTTGGGCTATAACTGTATTATTTGGGACTGTTCTAAGTAATAGTAAAAATAATGAAAAAGAATTAGTCAAAATGTTATCTCTTTCATGGTTATTCATGACCTGGCATGGACTTATCTTTAGGCCATTTCCTTTAAAATTGTTCAGTGGACTTTTCTTCTTCAAGACTAGTAATGCTTCACTTAAGGCTATAAGCTTTCTTACCCCCATTTAAAGAGTTGATATTATTTAAACAATCAATGAGCCCATTCAGTAAACACTTGAGTACTAACTATGAACCAGACACTAGGCTAAGTGCTGGGGCTTGTGTAGTGAATCAGGTAGATATGACATTTGCTTTTGAGGTGCTTAGTTTAGGGGTAGCTGAGAAAGTCTGAGGACTTTTTGAGGGAGAGGTCTTACAGAAATGAAGACCCACATTTTAATTTGTATTTTGAGTCAGGACTTGGCCCTTATCTATAAGTCATATCAGATGGATAAACTGAGGCACAGATTACTCAGTCTCAACCTATTTGTAATGAAGTGGTGATTTCAGTTGAAAAGTTGGTCCCCTGATGGGTTCTTTACTCCCCAGACCCCATAAGCTCACTTTCCTATAATTGCAGTGTTCTGTTCGCTCTGTTTTTCTTCCCTCAATGCAGAAAGACAGACTGGTGATGCTGTTTTTCAGATGAAGAAAACAAGGCAGGGGAGTTTACCCAAGGCCACTTATCACTTTTATGGAGGAGCCAGCATCACAGCTCCTAACCTTTGAGTTTCCAGGCCGTTGCCTAGCTACCAGACCTCCCTGTCTCTTCCACCGCACAGAAGCCAAGCAGGCACTTAATAATCATAATTGATGGTGCTGGCTAAAAAGGAGAGCTCAGAGTGGTTCTGGGGAGTTTGTTTTCACATACCAATGAATTTTATTCTTCTTGTGGTCAATAACCTATACCCATTTGTTTAGATAGCATCCCTCTCTTGGCCCACAATGAAGCTTTCTTATCTACACTGATGATTTCTCTTTTCTCTTTTTCTCAACTGTTCTTTCTGGGGGAATCCGGTTGCTGTTTACAGGTATCACACACTTTAAAAAAAAAGTCTGTCTTAAAAAAACCAATGGTTTCCCACAGAAGAGCCTCCTTATAGCGGTTTTAAGGAATAGAATGCAGTTCAGTGAAAGTTAAATAAGTTACATCGGAAAGTAACATTTCTTTTTAAAGTGTTAGCTCCATTAATTATTTAACTATATTAAAAATATTTGAGCACCTATTTGTCCCAGATACTGGTGGGAATAAAAAGATAAATTTGTTTATCCTTTCAATTGTGATTTATTGAGTGCCTGACACATGCCAAAGACCAGGCTAATGCTGGAGGTTCTGTAGGTTTCCTTGGGTTATGAATACTCTAGCGGGCGGGGGGGTCAGACAGTTTGAAATAATCACATAAGTAGACAACTGCAACTTTCATATGAGCCTCAGAGGAGAAGCACACGATCCTGAGAATGCCCCTTATGGTAGCTTTAACACTCAGGGGAAGGGATGCTTGAGTTCAGTGCTGATGAATAAATAGAGGGAACTAGACAAGTTGGAAGGAAGGAGCGTTTCAGTCAGAGGCAACAATATGTTCAAAAGCCCTCTGGTGAGTGGGAACATGTGCAGTCCAGGAGCCATAAGACTAGTATGGTTGGAATGAAATAAGATGTCAAGAGGAAGCTGGAAAGGCAGGTAGAGGCCAGACTGTGCCTGGTACCAGACACCTGTACTATATTCTCTTATGGACTCAGTCTGATTTCAGGCAAGGCTATGGTGGACAGTGCCATCAGCTCCCACCAAGTCTGTGCTGACCTCATTGCAAGTGTGCCTGGGCTTCTCTGGTCCCCGGGTCTGGGGCCCTCATAGGAGACCACTGGCAGTCACATGTGAGCAGCTCACAAGTGCCAGCGAGTTCGCATCCCCAGGCAACCCCCAGTTATTGGTGGATGAAAGTCAATGGGTGAATGCTTCTCCTTTTTGTCTCTGGCAGACAGTTTTTGAAATGCATTCCCCACAGTCCCTCAGAAGTTCCCATTGGATTGATCACAGTTGCTTGCAGTGGTGGTCAGCTTGCTCAGCCATTTCCTCCTTCCCTGTTTCGCTCATGCTCCCTAATCCATGACTCCTGATCCCTGGAGTCACTTCCCAAATGAAACAGCATAAGCGAGTTTTTGTATTCTGCTGTTTGGGGGGAAGCCAGATGGAATTAGCATGTTAAGGAGCTTGGAATTTTGTCTTGTCTTAGAAGCAATGGAAGATGATTGTTTTAAACAGGGCGGTGAATTGGGACTTTCGTACTTAAAAGAGATCACTTTGGCTGCGGTGTGGAAAATGGATCCTAGCAAGGCAAAGGTACCTGAGAGCAGAGTAGTTCATGGGCTGTAGCAGTCTAGGCAAACATAGCTGGAGCAATAAAGATGGAAAGAAATAGATCTGAAATATATTCAGGGGCTCTCATTGACAGGACTTGGTGATAGATTGGCTATGGCAAGTGAGGGGCAAGGAAATACTTGAAAAGACTCCTAGGTGTCTGACTTTCTTAGATGAATGGATGTTGGTGCTGTTCACTGAGTTGGGGGGACTCTGGAAGGTCAGGTGTAGGGCAAGGAGTATCAGTTAACGTTCTTCACAAACTTAACACAAACTGGCTTAAATAAAAGTGGGATTAGTTGACTAACAGAAAGGAGAAAAAAAAAAAAAAAGTCTCAACTGCCTTTAGCCATGACTTGTTCAGGGGCCAAGCAGTGTGACGAGGCTCTGCTTAGGGAAGCAGGATGACCACAATCTCAGACCCCAGAGTACGGGAAGGGGCTTTCTCTGCAGGAGCCTGGCTAAGGCAGCACAGCCTCATTGGCTCTGATTGCATCCTGTGCCAGCCGGCCAGGAGCAACACTGCTTAGGGAGATGGGATTTGTGGATTGGTTTAGGTTAATCACTGCTTGCTCCCGCTGTGCATGAAGTGGGGTCATTCTCAAGGAGACTAGGTTGGCCAAGAGTGGGAGGGGTAAAGTTTTTGAGGGAAGTCTGGAAGTTGCTGCTATAGGAAGGGGAAAATGGGTGCTGAGAAGGTGACTGAAAGTTCTCATTCCCAGGGAGAAATTCCTGAGTTTTGTTCTGAGTAAGTGTTTGAGGTTCCTTTAAAACCTTCAGAAGACAATGGATGGCAAAGACTTAATTCAGAGGAGAGTTCTGGGTGGGCTATACCTTGGGAGTAATTTGCATAAAAATAGCCATTGAAACTGAGGAAAGGGATAAATTTAACTGGGAGAGGAGTACAGGCTGAATGGTGAAGAGGACGGAGGAGAAGAGGACCAAGGAGCAAGTGTTGAAGATTTCCAACACTGAGTTGGAATTCTTCTAGTAAAGGGGAATTGATCTGAAAATAGAAGAAGGAATAAACAAAGAGGCAGGAAGAAATCTTGGAGGACGGACTCACTGAATAAACAATGAATGTGACACACAACAGCTGTCTTCTTGGGATTCACAGTCTGGTGACCAAGATCGAGTTCCAGACTGATGTAGAGAGAACTTCAGTTTCCCCAAGTTAACGGTTGTATTTGAGGCATGAATCCCAGGTGCATCTGGTGGGAACACAGAGAAGAGAATGGCTAATTATTCTTGGTGGGGAAAGGGATCATGTGAGAAGAGTCTTGAAGGATGAACAAGGTTTTGCCATTTGGAGAGTAAAAAATGCTCGGGTCCAAGTTCAGTTTGCATAAAGGACTCCGGAAGGAATCAGAACTAAGGGATGACAGCCTGAACTAGGAGAACTTTAGGAAATAAGAAAGGACCAAGTAAAAGTATGTTGGCTAAGGAGGAAGAGCTGGAGGGCTCATACAGGTCCTGTTGGTGGATGGTTATTTATCCTAGGGTTTGACTGTATCACTCCATCACTTCAAAAACCAGCCCAACTGGCCTTTATCTTAGATTGGCTGGGTGGTTGACATATCATGTTGGATTTTTTGTTTGTGGCATTAGAAGGGCTCTAAATCTAAAAGGTTTTTACGGTAGATGTTGACTAGTTGCTTTCTGTTACTTCCACAGTGAGGATAGGAATAAATGATTACATTTCAGCAAAGGCAATTTAAGTTAGAATTTGGAAGTGTTTTCTTATCAGTGACGTTTCTTTTACTTGTCTGCATCAGCCTTACGATTTATAGACTCAGTCAGACAATGGTAATAACAGCCAAAGAAAGCAAGTCTGTACAATAAACAGCAAACAAACAAAACAAATAAGTAAAATCATTAAGTTTATTGGGGATGGGAGTGTTAAGGAAATTACATCTGGAGCAATCACCATCACATTTCCAGCTAGCTAAGGACATATTTCTGAAAGAATTCTGATTTAGGGATCTGATTAGCCAGATGGCTATATGGCGCACTTTCCAGGCATTCCAAGGAAGAGGGTAGCTGTGACAGGCACATGAATGGCCCCTCAAAGATGTCCATGTCCTCATTCCTACAACCTGTGAATACATTTCATTACACGGCAAGGAAGAATTTAGGTTGCAGGTGAAATTAAGGTTGTTAATCAGCTGACTTTAAGATACAGAGATGGATTATTCCTGGTGGGTCTCATTTTAAAGCATAAGGGTCCTTTAAAGTAGGGGAAGGTGGAAGAAGTCAGGGAAAGTCGTGAAGATGCTATGCTGCTGGTTTTGAAGATGGAGGTAGGGGCTGTGAACCAAGGAAAGCAGGCAGCCTCTAGAACCTGGAAAAGGCAAGGAAGCAGATTCTCCCCTAGAGCCTCCAAAACAGAAGGTTCCAGCTCTGCTGACACCTTGAGTATAGCCCACTAAAGGTCATTTTGGACATCTGACCTGCAGATCTGTAAGACAGTAAGTTTGTGGGGTTTTTGTTCTTTTTTTTTTTTTTTTTTGACTTCAAAACTTTTTATTTGCATGTGAAAAAAAATTGTGCATTCCAATAATTAAAATCATTTTAACCGAAAAGGGGCACTCTCATTAAACCGCATTTTATAGCCTGCAGGGCACTTTGGACCAGCTTGATTTTTACTCAGCATTTCACTGTTGTCCCATCTAGTTTCTTCCTTCACCAGCATGCAAGTTCTTTTCCTCCCCTGCCAGCCAGACAGGCAGACGGGAAAGGCAGGCACGGCCTTCGCTGTCAGTGGTTCTTTGATGTGAAAAGGGGCAGCACAGTCATTTAAGCTTGATCCAATCTCTTTGCATCTAATAAAGTTAAACAGCTAAGAAAAGTAAAATAAGGCAATGCTTGTGGAGTGTAGAGTGCACAGCGGTGGTGCACTCCGTGTTGGGTTACCTGTTCGCTTCTCCTGGTCAGTCGTTTCTGTGGAAGGCGGTGGATTTCTGTCCTGTGCTTCTGTCTTCTTCAATTCTGATTTATCGAATCTCTCAATCTTAGCCGTATTGGCTTTGTCAGAAATGGTTGCAGAGGAAGTGGAGCGAGGCGCACAAGCTAGCAAAGGCTAGAGGTCTGTGCAGTGGCTGCTGAGTCTAAATTTGTGTTGTTTTAAGTCCAGTGGCTGAGATGGGCTAATGGACGAAAGGCGTGGAGTCTGTTTGCTTCTGGGATAGAAGAAAACTCATTGGAAATAGGGGAGGCCATGGACTCAAGATGTTATTATTATCTCTTGTTGATTTTTAAAACCTTTTATTTTGGGACTTTTAGAAAAGTTACAAAAATAGTGCCAAAAATTCCTGTGTACCCCTTACATAAGTTACCTAAGTGATAACACTGTAACATTTTTGCTTTATCATCTTCTCTTTATACGTAAATATATAAATAAAACATATACGATATAAATACAGTAAATATTCTCTAATATTTCTCTATGTGTGTATTTATATATTATGTATGTATATATAATTTTCTTTTTGAACTGTTTGAGAGTAAATTGAAGAAATGATGTCCCCCTTTTCTCCAAATACTTCATTGTGTGATTCTTGAAAAACATAATCATTGTACAGTGATCAAAATCAAGAAATTAAAAATAACACAATACTATTAGCCAGTCTAAAAGCTTATTTAAATGTTGCCAGTTGCCTCGTTAATGTCCTTCACAGCAAAGAGAATTTTTTTTTCAGATCCAGGCTCTGACCCAAGATCACATGTTGCATTTGGATCCCATATCATTTGTCTTCTTTCATCTGGAATAGTGATTCAGTCCATCTCTGTGTTTCATGATTTCCATATTTTTGAAGGGTACAGACCAGTCATTTGTGGACTTTCCCTCAGTATGGGTTTATGTAATGCTCTTGGGTGATTAAGATTCAGGTTATGGATTTTTGGCAGGAGTACTCAGTAATGGTACCGTGTCCTTCTCTGTGTATCGTATCAGGAGGTACCTGCTTAAGATAATGTTTGCCACATTACTTAACTGTAAAGTGACTATCATTCTCTTTACATTTGATAAGTATCTTGTGGGGAGATATTTGAGACAATACAAATATCTTGTTTCTCATAATACTTTCACTCACTAATTTTAGCATCTGTGATTCTTATCTAAAACAAGCAATTCTGTGGTGGCTGCATTTAGAGAGTTTCTGATTATTTAAAATTTAAACCTATGTCTCTAAGAGGTAGGGATTTTTAAAACATAACCCCAATACCTTCATCTCATCTAGAAGCAAATTTATAGTAATTCCTTAATTACAAATTTTAAAGGCTTTTGTTATGAGATAATTTTAAACTTAACAGAAGAATTTCAAAAGCTGTATAGAAGGTTAATGTATACCAGTGATTTTCTCTTCAATCTATAGATCATATTGGGAAGAACTGGCAATTTAATAATGCTTTGTCTTCCATCTATGAATGTGATAATTTTGGATCTTTCTTGTTTTTTTCTTCATTGTTTCATAGTTTTCACCATACAGATCTTGCTTATATTCTATTATATATATACCATGAATGACATATATGAAACTAAATTTCATTTTTGGAGGGCTATTATAAATGTTATTTTTAAACAATTTGAATTCTGATTTGTCATTGCCAATATGCAAAATTGACTTTGTATCCTGCAAAGGTGCCAAACTCATATACTAGTTCTAGGAGGTATTTTTGGTGTATATTTTGTGATTTTTCTATATAGACAATCATGTCATAATATGAATGGAGACCATTTTCTTTCTTCTTCTTCAATTTGTAAGCCTTTGATTTTCTTTTGTTGTTTTATTGTGTTGCCTGGAATGTGCCCAGTGTGACGCATCCAGTTGGTGTTGAATAGGAGTGGTGAGAAAGGACATCCCTCGCTTGATCTCAGTGGAAAAGCGTTCAGTTTTTTGCCATTAAGCATGATGTTTCTTTTTCTTTTTTTCTGTTACCTTTGTGAATTATGTTGATTGATTTTCAAATCAGTATTCCTGGGATAAACCCTCCTTGGTTGTGAGGTACTATTCTTTTTATATAATGTTTGATTTGATTTGCTGTTATTATATTAACTGTTCTCACGGAACTCTCTCACAGGTGTCCATCCAGTGGTATTTACCTCAGGTAAATGAATGGCCATGTCTCTTCTCTCCTTATAGGTATCTGCCTCTTCTTGTGTTTTGGACCCATTGGTGGCCCTGAGACCTCAGTTTCCATGATTGGAAAAAAAATCACGAATTTCTAGTGGTCTGGCTATTTCTATTATTTTTTCTGGGTGGTGGTTGTAAGTGCGAATGTATGTTCTATGTAGCTTTCTATCCCTGAGTGGAAACTGAAGGCTCCACAAGTTTTTTCTCACAGTTGTGTGAATCAGAATCCAGATCAGATTTGTGTATGTCTCTTAAGTATCTTTCGGTGTCTATTTTCTTCCTATTTTTCTGTCTTTTTGTTTTTACTTGCTATTTGTTGCTGTTGTTGTTACTGTTGTCAGAGGTACTGGGTTGTCTGTCTTATAATGTTTCCCATAGTCTGAGTTTTATTGATTGTATCCCTGTCATATGACTTAATACGGTCTTCTGTCTACTGTTTTTCCTGTAGATTGGTCGTTAGATCTTGAGGCTTCATTAGAATCAGGTTTCTTTTTCCTTGAAAATTCATAATCTGGATATTTTGTGTGTGTGTGTGTGTGTGTGTGTGTGTGTCTGATTTATCAGCTATTGATGTTCAAGGCCCACCTTTATTAATTCATTAAGGATGTTTTTTTATTTTATTATTTTTTAAAGATTTTATTTATCTATTGTCAGAGAGAGAGAGAGAGTGCACAAGTAGGGGGAGCTGCAGGCAGAGGGAGAAGCAGGCTCCCCTCTGAGCAAGGAGCCCGATGCAGAACTCGATTCCAAGACCCTGGGATCATGACCTGAGCCAAAGGCAAACACTTAACCAACTGAGCCACCCAGGTGTCCCTATTTAATTTTTTTTTAAAGATTTTACTTATTTATTTGTTGGAGAGAGAGAGAGAGCACACACACACACACACAAGCAGGGGAGTGGCAGGCAGAGGGAGAGGGAGAGGCAGGGTCCCCACTGAGTAAAGAGCCTGAGGGGGGGACTCCCATTTCAGGACCCTGGGATTGTGACCTGAGCCCAAGGCAGACGCTTAACCCACTGAGCTACCCAGGTGTCCCTCATTAGGGCTTTTAAAAAGCCCCCCCCCCAACTTTTTTTTAATTGTTGTGAAGATTCAGTAAAAATCTGAAATGAAAATTCTGTAATGAAGATAAAGGAAATGAGGCTCAGAGGGGTTAAGTGACTGTACGAAGTCGATACAGCTAGTTTGTAAAAGTTGTAGCCAAGCTGGAGCCTGTCTTTTAGGAATGCAAGCCCTATTTGCTTTCTGTAAGCATATTGCCTTTCTAGACACTGCATTATTAAGCAATAGGAAGATCAATTTTCCATCCCTAGGTACATGAGACATATTCATCTCTTTTAGGAAGATTGAATTCTGTTTTGCTTAGAGGCATAGGACCATACCAAATGATTATTCAAAAAAAAATTCCCCCTCAAGTTCTGGGTTACATTCCTTTTTATGGATACAATGAAAAATTTTTTCATGCTAATTCTAGTGTCTAGAATGGTGTCTAAATTCAACTCTGAATCCTGAGCACATTTGGGCCTTCTGTTTGCTCCTCCAGTGCTACAGAATAAAAGACAACAAAACAAACAGATGTAGATTAAGTACTACAAAGCAATTTGTTTTTTATACTGCATTCAAGACCTGCTACTAAAATTTCTCTTCAGCTTGGAAAGAGAGAGAGAGGAGAGAGAGAGAAGGGATAATGTTGCAATTGGTTTTTATCTATCACCTAAATTTTTTATGAGTTTGTATCTAACGTGACATAGTATCTCTCTTGGGGGGCCAGAAATTCCATGAATTATTGGTTAGAGTTTTGTGGAGACAACTAAAGAAAAAGACATTTTTAACTCTATAAAAAATAGATTTGTCATGTTCAAATCAACCAAGGACAGACCTCTCTTGACCCAAGCATTCACTTTTCAACACAAGTGGATATACTCACGTAACTGTCCTATATCATCTGATGCATGAGTGTGATGTTCCTGAGCTTATTTTCCCAAAGTGGGCAGAGCTTCCCATTTAGCAAGTGTTTCCTGAAATCTCTATATTTTATTAAATCTATAATAATAAGGATGATTATTGAAGCAACTTCCAATCTATTTCAAATCCAATTTTTTAAAAGATTTTATTTACTTATTTGAGAGAGTGAGTGAGTAAGAATGTGAGAGGGGAGAGGTTTAGAGGGAGAAGCAGACTCCCTGCTGAGCAGGGAGTCTGATCCGGAACTCAGTTGTGGGACTCTGGGATCATGACCTGAGCCCAAGGCAGTCGCTTAACCAACTGAGCCACCCAGGTGCCCCTCAAATTCAATTTTTGAATTAAGGAAGGATGAATTCAGTTTAACCTTTTAATTACAGGGTTCTGAGAATCCCCAAGCAGAGGAAAGGCTCTGCTTCCTTTGCTTTTCCCACCCAGACTCAGAAACTCTTAAGTGTGAGTAGACTTTTTGGCCTATAGTGAATGTTTTGGCCTGTTTGGGGGCAGATAGAGGTACTGGGATCCTGTCGGACATAGGAGAAAATGGAGCTGAAGCCCGAAGAACCTACCTAACTTTGGAAACTGTCAAGAGTCAAGCACAAGGACCAGAGTGAACATATGCAAAAGCAGGAATTAGAGATCCCTAGAGCTTTTAGAATATTAAGGTAATACAGAGTTGTAACGATTGTCTGGTCTAACCCATTTTGGTGAGCTGACTTACCCAAAGTCACAAAATTGTGACTGTCCAAACAGATGTTGAAATTTTGTTCTCTTGAGCTGTTCCTTTGAACTTCTCTTCCCCCAGCATCTGAAATTTTGAAAACCTGGGCATGGAGTTGGCTCTATTGTTAACTGCATCGGTGATCTTGAGCAAATCACTGGTTGTTACTGAAACTCACTATTCCCATCTGAAAATGGGGATAATAATACATTTCAGGTTGTGGCTGATTAAATGGATTTGGAAGCTCTTTGTAGAAGTAAAGCACATGGAGAGCTTATTAGAGCTGCGGAATCAAGCTAAGTCTAGTTGTATCTACTATTTCCTTAGGAAATTTCATGCTAGATCTAGACTTGACTTCTTCTGGAACACCTTGGTGTGACTCCAAAGTCTATTAATATTTCACACAATAAGAGGTGGTAAGGCAGTCAGCCACCACCTCTGTAACATAATCCCCAAGGGCCCATTTATGGTCTGGAAGAAATCTGGCTCTTGGAAGTTGCTGGAAGGATTATGTGGAGCATCTTCTTTCTGCTGTGAAAAAAAGATGTAGTTAATAGATTTCACTACTGTCTACAGGAGTGTTCACCAGGGATCTTTGGAAAGAGTAATCTTCACATTTAGAAGTATTTTCTCATTTTGGATAATGGGATGATGAGGTGAAAAATGATCTTGGCTACTTATGATTCTAAAAAGCCCTCAGACTGAATAATGTTTGGTGAATTAGAGATAATGGCAGCAAAGAAATAACTCATTTACTATAAGGTCCACTTAGTTATTTAATCACTTTTACTATCATACAAGTATGCATTCCCATGCAAAGTGGTGAAAAGTTAGTAATGGCACAAAACGCAATTGTATAATGACAGCTCTCTTCTATAAAGGGAAAGCTTCATTCTGGACTGTTCTGATTGAACCAGGACACTTTGTGGTGTGTACATTATAGAGAAGCAGTGACTGGCATCCCTCACTTTGTCCCTAGATTATTATACGTTGTAGAACAGAGAGACAAAAAATTGACAAGTTAGACCTGATTCTGTTTGTGCTCAAATGAGATCATAAGCATGAAAATACGTTGGGAGAAACTGGAGTTACTATTGAAATTATTATTGCCTTAAATTTTTAGATAATTTAGGCCAAAGAATAGCATGGACACTATTAGCCACATATTCTGAAAATATCACCAGGACAACCAGTCCTAGAGTTGTGACAGGCATCAAAATGCCCCATTTGGATTCTGGTGTCACCTGAAATCATTAGCAAAGAGCACCATTGCCAAACCGTGTCACAGATGCCAGGTGTGCAGGAACTCCATGACGCGGGGCAGCCATCGAGGAGTGGAGCAATTAGAGGGAGCTACACAAAGACCTCGAAGAATGGGAGGAATTTAAGTAGGGGGAGTGGGAAGACAGATTCCAGGCCTGTTTGTGTTCTGAGAAACCAGTCAAGGATAGCGGCTGGAAATGTATGGTTCTAAAAGTTGGGCCGGTCCTAGTGTTGTATCCTTGCCCTTCTTCTGGGTCCCCACGGAGTTTTTAACAATGAATCAATTGGAGGATCTTGCTCAAAGATGAGCACCAGTGAGGTTGTGACACAGAAGATGTCCCCAGTGGATGGTGAAACTTTTCTCTCTTCTTAGTCTCATTAAACTGTAAAGCAAGTGTTCTCGCCTTTAAGGGAGCTGTAGTAATTGCTATTGTCCTCCTGGCTCAACTCTGCTTCTTATCATGAGCTGTGACAGAGAAGGTATCTGTTAGAGCTGTGCTGTCCGATAGAAACATAATGCAAGCCATGGATGCAAGCCACATACACAACTTAAATTTTCTGGGAGCCACATTAAAAAGCAAAAACAAATCTGATGATGTTATTTTAATAAATATTTTACTTGACATCACATAGGTAATAATATAAAAATTATTAATGAGATAATTTACATTCTTTTTTTTCCCAAAACTAGTCTTCAAAGTCTGATGTATATTTTACCTTTTTAGCACATCTCAATTTGAACTAGTCATGTTCTAAGAGCTCAGCAGCCACATGTGGCTGGTGGCTACTGTACTGGACACCACAGAATTTTCTTCTCCCTTTGAGGAGTGGCTCTGCCCAAGTTCAGTTCTGTATCTGAGGACATTTTCCAAAGTGTCTGGGTGGTGTCGGGGCATCTGTCCGTACCTACTGACTCATCCCAGATCAACTCCATGTGATCTAAAAAGTTAAAATATTTACCAGAAGAATTTGTATGGATAGTAGTTTTCTTAATTTTGAGTAGAAAAAGGAGTCACAAAAGAAAATGTTAGTAATTTACCACCATTAAAATATAAAACTTTTAGGTAGTGAAAAGGCCAAAATGATCATTAAAGAAGGGAGTCCAACAGATTGAGAGAGATACTTGATTTATTGTGAGACGGGTCTTAAAGAATACCCACACCATATAAAAAAAACTCATTCAGGGACACCTGGGTGGCTCAACTGGTTGAGCCTCCAACTCTTAAGTTTAGCTTAGGTCATGATCTCAGGATCATGGAACGAGGTCCAGGTCGGGCTCCCCACTCAGTGGGGAGTGTGCTTGGGATTTTCTCTTTCTCCTTCTGACCCTCTCCATCAATCAGATGCATGCATGCTCTCTCTGAAATCAATCAAATCAATCAATCTTAAAAAAAAACCTCATTCTGGGGCGCCTGGGTGGCTCAGAGGGTTAAGCCTCTGCTTTCGGCTCAGGTCATGATCTCAGGGTCTTGGGATCGAGCCCCGCATCGGGCTCTCTGCTCAGCGGGGAGCCTGCTTCCTCCTCTCTCTCTGCCTCTCTCTCTGCCTGTCTCTCTGCCTACTTGTGATCTCTGTCTGTCAAATAAATAAATAAATAAAATCTTAAAAAAAAATAAAAAAAAACACCTCATTCAAATATAAGGGATAAAATTAATATTTCATTTGATTTATGAGATACACAATTTATAGAAGAGCTAAAAAAGAGAGAAAGTATTCAATTTGTTTATTCTTAAAGAAAAGAAAACCAAGCTATCATTAAAACAAGGTAATTCTTTATGCTTATTAGTGAAGCAAAAATGATAGTGTCCAGTGCTGATAAAATTATAGTGAAGAGTACATTGGTAAAATCCTTTTGAAATGCGATATGACAGAATAGAACTAGAACCTTAAGACGATTCCTTTCTTCTCACCTGTGATTCCATTCCTGGCTGTGTATCCTAAGGAAATAATCCTCCAAAAGAAAAGAAAGTTTGTGTTTCAGAATGTTTATTTCTACTTGCCTATAATAGCGGAAAATTGGGGGGTAGGTAAGCAAATGATACTAGATCACCTTAACCTATAATTATGCAGCCATTAACATGGTAATTATAAAGATTACACAGAAGAATGTCTAAGGCATATTAAGTGGAAAAGAAGAATGCAAAATTTCAAGTATATTTTGAATACAACGATATGAAGCTATATATGTGGGCAAAGACCGGAAGGGAGTATATGAAAAAAGATAAAAACTGTGTAAAAGGTGAAGGGATTATGAATGAGTTGGTGTCTTTATTTTACAAATTCCAAGAGGCTGGATCAGGGTAGCAGGGGAGGATCATATGCATGTATCTCTTCTCCTATCCAAAGTCTCATGAAATATAAGAAATATGAGACAAGAGGTTAAATTTATAATCATCCCTGAAAACCTGAAGGAGCATGAAATGAACTAAGGGCGTCTGTGCACTGTGCACTGTGCACTTCCGAAGTTCAGTATCAAGTTCATCCTTGGTCAAAGATGCAATATTCTGGTGAGTGGTCTTGGTTAGGAGGAGGCTAAGCATGTGTGGGGGTAGGGGGTATGTGAGAAATCTGTGTACCATCTCTAAATTTTGGTGTAAATCTAAAAATACTCTTAAAAAGTTAAGTCTTAAGAAAAAGGAAGTAGAGCTGTGCGTGTAGACATGGAATGGTCTCTAGGATAGTGTTGCTGAAGGAAGCAGTGAACTGTGGCATAGGTGGTGTGGTCTGATCCACTTTGTGGAAAGAGCGTTCCCATATGTAAGCCCATCCGTGCAGAGATGAGAGGAAGTGCACCCAACAAGGAGTGTTGGAGGGGGTCACTCACGTTCTAAAATATGTAATTTGGGGTGTTTGAGTCTTCCACAGGATGAACATACCCCCACGTTAATTAGGTAATACAAATTGAAATGAGAAAAGAAATGACAAAATTTTTACTAATTTGTTACATTTTTACTGTTAAGAATATAAAGTAATACTTTTCTATGTATAATGAAAAATGGGAATTTAGAAATCATGAGAGTGCCTGAACATGTCCCTTTACAAAACGCGTCTTTCGATGCTGGCTCACATTTCCACATAGGTTGGGCTACTTTTTGGGGGCGTGGTCTCCGAAAGCAGTTTCTGTTACCTGTCAGGATTGCCTCACCGGCTCCCCAGCCCTGGGCTAGAGCCGAGGGGCCTTCAGGTTCCAGATGCTTCCTGGCAGTTGGCAGTGTCTGTGCAAAGGCAGGCTGATGTCCTAATCAGAGTGCTTTGCCTGTAGCACTGGCATTTCAGAAACATTGACAGCCGAGGAGAAAACAGCAGATAAGCAGCGTATCACTGGCCAGAATGGGCCTTCCTATTTTTCAGATTAAATTGAAACATATGCCCAATTGTGAATTTTAAACAGTATTATCGGGATGTTTGACAGCTCATCCAGGAATATAATATGGTTCTTTTGAGGAGGCAGCAGTTATAATCCAAATCTCAAAATTCCCCTTTATGCGCTGGTAAACAAGGGGTTATATGTATAGCTTCCACTTACCTGGGATTGGTGTGTGTGTGTGTGTGCGCACACAAGCATGCCTGTGTGTGTGCATGCATACATTCATGTGTGTACATGCATGTCCCGGTGTGTGTAGGCTACAGCCCCAATCTGAAATATTTTATGCTGTTTTCCTTGAGAACCATGAAAATATCCCCCAAAGATAAAATTTTGGCATCCAAGCTACATTCCCAAGGTGATGCTGGGCAAGATTGAGGGCTCGTGGGCAGGTGTGCAGGAGATAACGCAAGGGGCAAATTCTGATGGTGGTTATGCTGGTTAGTGATTTAGAATTTCCACTCTAACCAAGCGCCGTCCATCCACCCACTCAGCAAGGACATTTGTTAAAAGAAAAAGCCACAAAGACATAGTAGACTCCTGAATGTAGATAGCAATGTAAGTATCAAACTTCCGTGGAATTATTTTTGAAAATGGTTCCTTTCCGAGAATTTTTTAAATTTTAATTTAACACAACTTTTAAATAACTGATGTATTTATGGCCATAATTTTGTGTTGTTTTTTTTTTAAAGATTTTATTAATTTATTTGACAGAGAGAGATCACAAGTAGGCAGAGAGGCAGGAAGAGAGAGAGAGGAGGAAGCAGGCCCCCTGCTGAGCAGAGAGCCCGGATGCGGGGCTCAATCCCAGGACCCTGGGATCGAGCCCGGATGCGGGGCTCAATCCCAGGACTCTGGGATCATGACCTCAGCCGAAGGCAGAGGCTTTAACCCACTGAGCCACCCAGGCACCCCATAATTTTGTGTTCTTGAAGGGAATATCTCAGATCATCAAGATGTTGCCAGTTTATACATCCTATGTAAGATTTGTGGGGTTGAGACAACTGTCAAAGAAGGTATGTGTGTGTGTGTGTGTGTGTATGTGTGTGTGGTTGTGGTTATGTGTGTGTGTGTGTTTGTGTGTGTGGTGATGGGTATGTGTATGTGTGGTTGTGTGTATATGGTTGTGGTTGTGTGTGTATGGTTGTGGGTGGGGGTGTGGTTGTGTGTGTGTGTTTGTGTGGTTGTGTATATGGGGGATGGTTGTCCATCTGTTGTAGGTGTGTGGTTGTGTGTGTGGTGTTGTGTATGTGTGGTGGTGGTGGTGGTAGTGGTGTGTGTGTGTTGCGGAGGGTGAGGATAGGAAAGGCCAGGATTAGGTAAGAACCACAGTGAGAGCCTCCTTTTTTTTCTTTCCTCCTTTCCCCCTGTCTTCCTTTTCTCTCTTTTCCTTGTTATTTGTGCCTTCTCTTTTTCCCTTCCCCATTTTATTCTATCTCCCTTGTTCACATCCACTATTTTTTTTTTCCTTTTCCCTGTTATCTCTTTTATACACAGTTACGGATTTTTTTTTCAGTGTTTTATGCCTTTGGAAAGTAGGTTTAGAAGAAAAACTCATGTGAATTACCATAGTGCTTCAAGTCAGAGTTGTTCTAGGAATATATCCCAGGTAGCTCTGACAGAAAACATTGTTAAATAATTAGTAAGTTACATCAATAGGAATCATTATGAAATTTTTTAGAAAGAAAAAAACTACTTTTCATTCCAGAAAAATAATGGTTTTACTGGAATTATCTTTATTTACCTGAATAAAAAATTAAAACATTATAAGAAAATGTAGCATTCAGTAAAGTCTCATATTCCCTGTTCTCAGTTTATTTTTCTCTCAAGTAATATCTGAATTCAATTGTGACATTAAATTCTCAAAGTTTACTTATGTGTAATTGGTGCCTTTTTTGAGATTTTGTTACTGATTTAAAGTAACAAAGTATTTGGTTTAAGTAGATTTTAACTGGCAGCTAGAATGGCCTGTCGCCTAAAATTCAGTCACTAAATGCCAAACCAGAACATTAGAAGACTGTCTAAACTAATTCAGACAAAGATTTCATTATATGTTAGCGTTTGCGGCTGTTCTCTCCAAAGAGGATGTTGCCCTAGTGGGTTGTGCTCATTGCTTAGGGGAAAGAAAAAACAAATTGAACTCAAGATTATTAAATTGTCTGACCTTCTGCTTTTTTTTTTTTTTTTTAGATTTCATTTTTATTTTATTTTTATTTATTTGTCAGACAGAGATCACAAGTAGGCAGAGAGGCAGGCAGAGAGAGAGAGAGGAGGAAGCAGGCTCCCCGCTGAGCAGAGAACCCAATGTGGGGCTCCATCCCAGCACCCTGGGATCATGACCTGAGTCCAAGGCAGAGCCTTTAACTCACTGAGCCACCCAGGCGCCCCTGACCTTCTGCTTTTTATGTGAAATGAGGAGAGTAGTAGTACTACCTACTTCGTAGGTACTCATGCAGTTATGAATATGACATAAGAGATGACGTACGTGAAAAATACCATGTAAATATTAGTTATTGGTCAGTGCTCAGAACAGAGGTCATGACTCCCAGAGTTTTGTTTAAGTTTCATGTTTATGTTTCTAAATAATGGTTTGTTCGAGACAGCCATGAATAGCCATTGAATTGATGAAAACTTGGTATGTTCACTGAAAAATTTCCTAAGAGAATAATAACATATTCATTCAAAAATTTAAATGTCTGTGGTCATTATCTCTGAAGAGTCCCTGGGACTGTGTGTAGTGACGGGAGCTCACGCGTCATTATTCATCTTCACATTCCTGTCCCAGTGCCTGGTTCCAGGTTTATGCTCAGTAAATACTAGAAGCGTGACTGGATCTGTGACTCCATCCATGGAAGAGGATGGTGGTCCAGTCCATTACTAAACAGTTAATACCTGGGGATTGAGCACAGAGAGTCCAGAATACTAAAAAAGATCCTTTAAGTCACATGGAAGCCATGATAGAAGCAGGTTTTGGAGTGGCTGCCCTTTTTGTCTGTAGCTTCTATAAATTCCCAGACTTTCAGGGCTCTTAGATTCTTCAAACCTGGCTTTTGGGGGTACCTCACATACCCAGTCCTAAGCTGTTCTCTTCGTACCTTCTTTGTCTTCTTCCTCCCATTCATAACCTCCCCCCGACCCCACCGCCATTTTCTCCTCTAACTAGGGACCGATTTCTTCTCCCTATCCTCTGCAGCAGCTTGTCAACCATGCAGTTCCATTTGGCTCCATTCTAGAATGTGCAGTGGTGGTAGTGGCCATGGTGGCAGCTTTCTATCCCAACAAGTAGACCATTTCTTTCTTTCTTTTTTTAAAGATTTTATTTATTTATTCGACAGGCAGAGATCACAAGTAGGCAGAGAGGCAGGCAGAGAGAGAGGAGGAAGCAGGCTCCCCACTGAGCAGAAAGCCCAATGCGGGACTCGATCCCAGGACCCTGAGATCATGACCTGAGCTGAAGGCAGAGACTTTAACCCCCTGAGCCACCCAGGCGCCCCAATTAGACTGTTTCTATTGTTCATCTCCTCATGACATGGCCACTCTTTGTTATGATGTTAATAGAGTTTCTGTCTCTTCTTCCACATTGAATTGTAAAACCAAGTCGCCTTCTGGTACCCAAGCATAGTGGGTGCCATGCCCGAGAAGGAGGATAAAGCTGGGATCGGGCTGGAGAGAAGGTAAAGACCATCCCATCACAAATAAATGAATATTAACATTTCATTACAGAGAATAGTCAATTAAGATCTAAAATTTTGTTCCCTGTACACAAACCACCAGAGCTCATTATTTTCAGTGGAAGCTGAAGTTACCAGCACCAGTGAGGTTGGGAGAAAGATCTTTTCTGGAAGCTGAAAGTAGAGAATGAGTCATGGTAACAGAGTGAGTTGTGAAAGCAGGCAGAGTGCCGGGCTCATCGGTCAGTAGAGAAGGGGTCAGAAAGCACTGCCCAGTAGAAGAAGGGAAAGGGAGACCACTCTATAGTGCTGACAGCTGGCAGTTGAATTCCCTGCTAAAGTTTTTTCTTCCTCAAAAGCCTTCTCATGAGCAGCACAGATGGGGTCCTGACTCCACCACTGCATGGCTGTGGAATCGTAGGCAAGTCTCTAGAGCTCTCCGAATTTGAATTTCTCAACCATAGAATGAAGTGACAGTAACTGATAATACCTGCTCTCCCTCTTTCATGGATTGTTACAAGTTTAAAAAGGGACAAAAATAAATGACCCAAAGAGTTAATCAACGGCTTATCTTAGGTGAGCCAATAGGTCTCACATAGAAAAGGAATTACGGGCCAAAAGCCAGAATTAACATTCATCTGTAGGTCCCTGCACCAAAAAATATGCTCTTTTCTAAATTGGAAACTTAACCAGTGTATTTAAAAGTGATATTCAGGGGCACCTGGGTGGCTCAGTGGGTTAAAGCCTCTGCCTTCGGCTCAGGTCATGATCCCAGGGTCCTGGGATCGAGCCCCACACTGGGCTCTCTGCTCAGCAGGGAGCCTGCTTCCTCCTCTCTCTCTGCCTGCTTCTCTGCCTACTTGTGATCTCTGTCTGTCAAATGAATAAATAAAATATTTTAAGAAAATGATATTCATTCTAAGCCCCTTCAATCCAGAATTGAGCCAATGTATTTTGTAATTAATATAGATACCCAGCAAAATTGGATCTTTAAAATATTCACATTGACTTTATTAAATTGATATTATATCAGATTCAGGTCTTAGACATTAGCTTGTGATGAAGCATCCTTTTCAGACACTCACTGTTGTTTATGTCCGTGTTTTTAATAGTCTCTTACAAATACAGCCAGAGAAAACTCATCTCTCAGGACGCCTGCCCTCTTCAGCGTGGGCCCTGGCCATTAGTGCTCAGGAAGCCGGGCTGTGACACAGTCACCATCTCCCTGTTTATTGCTGTCCTTGCCTGTCAGCATTCTGACAGGGTGGCTTTGTCACTCTATGAGCTGGCTCCTTGACCTTGACATGTAGCCACAGTGCCTTACACGAGTCTCCAAACACCTAGAATCTGGCCTAATTAGCAAGGCCACCCACACCTCTCCCAATTCCTCCCCTGGAGGTTCCCACAAAGGCCAGCTTTAGAGGGAGGTTAGTGCTAGATTCATAGCTTGCAAACCTGACTCTGATTCTGGCCCCTTGTTAGGCAGGGAGAGACCTCAGCATTAAGGAGATGAAAACAGATCTGACCTTCAGGGAAGATGAGATCCAGAGTTGATGGGCCCAGAGACAGCCAGGTTTGGGCAGGGGGCCTGTCAGGGGAAACCAGAAAGGAAGGGGAGGAGGTGTAGGTGGCAACAATTATGAGAAGGTTCTGGGGGCAGGAGAAGCAGATAAAGGTAATTACCCATAGACTCATAAATGTGGCTACTCTTACTGTAGGACTATGATCCACAAATGGAGGGGTGACCAACAGACTGGACAGTGTGCTGCTTCCATCAGTAATATGTGACTTGATAAGGCTCCTTGGAGGCAAGCTCAAATGGATTTATAGTGAAATATAATCTTATTAGCAATAAAAGGAACCTGGCCATTACTGAGATGCATGCGTAATGATCACTTAAACCTTATGATGATGTACTTAATTCTGATTTGGGAGAGGACATTTTGCCAGGGTATGAAAGAATGTGGGACTATATCAAATTGCTTATTTTCCCCTCTTTCAGTTTTGTGGGTAAGAGGATGCTGCATCCACGTTAAGGAATACCACTGAGCTCATGTTGTTGAAAAGAAGGGGCTATTTCGTTGGTATGGATGGGGTTGGATGGAGTTTCTTTCCACAAATAGACCAACTAATGAAGTCAATAGCATAAAAAGATACCATCAATAACGGATAGATACAGATAAAATACAGTTAACTCTCAATTGTGTGTGTGTGGCTTACGTTTTTATAAGTTAACGAATGGGTCATGAATACAGATCTCTCATGGCTGATTACAGATGTGCGCAGGACGGAACGCAAAGTTGTTTCTAAATTGGATTAAACCGCAAAATTAATAAGGAAAGCAATTGGTTACTAACAGATCCAATCTCTATTCAACAAATATTAAACAGATCCAATCTCTATTCAACAAATATTAAAGAGCACCTACTGTGTATCATGGACTAGAGAACACAAAAAGATTCAGCAGAGTGGAGTTGACCCTACAGGAGAGAGTGCTCAAGAAAATGAGTCTCGGCCCAGTGATTCTCAAAGGGCGATTCCAGATTAACAGCATCACTGTAACATGGAAGCTCGTCTGACATGCAGATTCTCAGCTCAGACCCACTATAGATGGGTTAAATCAGAAGCTCTGGGGCGAGTAGCCTAGGAATTTGTGTTTTAACAAGTTCTGTGGGTGACGCTGTTTTTCAAGGTTGACAACCAAGCCATACTGTGCACGGAAGTAATTTTGCAAAACGTAGGTGTAAGTGCTCAGGTATTTCATTCAGACTGGGTGGTGAGGGAAGTCCTGTCTGAAGAGCGGACATCTAAGTCAAGACCTGAATGTCAGGAAGACCTGTCCATGGTTCCAGACAGAGGGAACAGGACCGAGACCCTGTGTTGGGAGTGAGCATGGCACGTTTGAGGAGCAGAAAGGTTAGTGTGACTAGAGCGTAGAGGTCAAGCTGGAGAGTGGTTTAAATTATGGTCTGAAGTATAGGGAAGGGGGCACCTGGGTAGCTAAGTGGGTTAAAGCCTCTGTCTTCAGCTCAGGTCATGGTCTCAGGGTCCTGGGAATCGAGCCCCACATTGGGCTTTTCTCTCTGCCTGCCTCTTTGCCTGCTGGTGATCTCTGTCTGTCAAATAAATACATAAAATCTTAAAAAAAAAAAAATCTCTGGCCCTAGTTAAGCACGCTTCAACTTACACTGGGGCATTGCTCAGTGAGGGGCAGGCGATTGGATCAGGTTGTAATTGGGACAGTTGGGAGGTTCTTGCAACTAATTTAAAATGAGAGGGTATAGTTTCGTGTTTTGTGGCAGAACTTGGGTGGGTGTGGCTTGTCTTGGTCTCAAGAAGGACAAAGGAAGGGCTGCTTAACTTCAGAACCCAGCTGTCTCATCCTTTCCCACACAGATCCGGTGCTCTCGGAATTCCCAAGCTGACCAGTGCAGCCTCTTCGTCATGCTGCCTTTTGTGCAGAGTTTCTCTCCCCGCTCAACGCCTGCCTCTGTGGCCTTTGGACTGTCTGATCTTTATCTCCCAAGTCCTAGCTTTCCATTGGATCCAAACTGCGCAGATGTTTAGGTCTGCTCACCATCCATTAACTTCTTCCTGAGTCCTAAGACCTTGAGATCAGCTGAGGGACGTTCCCTGCTGGGGCCAAGGCTGTGGACCTTTAGATGAAGCCCTGTCCCCCAAAACACTATCCACCCAAATTATTTTGGACACACTGTGGGAGCCTCTTGTGTTTCCTAGCCTCATCATCTGTTCCTGCCAGATTCAGTGTCCTACCTGTGCATCCCATGGCATCTGATAATGAAGTGAATTTTTGTGTCACTGGGGTTGTCCTCCTGCCTGGCTGTATGGGATTTCCCATCTGAGACCCGGGAAGCAGTCTTCTTTGGAGTCCATTTTTGCTCCCTTGCTCTCTGCTGCCCTCTGCCGGGTGCCAGGAGCCAGAGCCCCTCTCTTTGCTCTACCTTGGAGTCCCTTTTAGTCCCCCATTATGAGTACTTAAGGACCCACCAAAGTCCTCCTCCTATATTCGTTCTTTGCTTTTCCCATTTAGCAATCATTAATGAGTATATTCTATTTACCAGGAAGCATATGAGGCCCTGGGATACAAAAGTAGACAAACAGTCCCTGTTTCTTAGGACCGTATTGTCTAGAGTTAAGGCAGAAAATAAGTAACAACTAGAAGATGGCTTGAGATGGGCCAGATGAGGGAAAGGCGGAAGAGGAATAAAAATGGGAGAAAAGAAACCTCAGCACTGCTTGGGGACGTAGGGAAGGCTTCCGTGCATTTTGGGATTTGAGTTGGGTTTTAAAGGATGATGAGGAGTGCATAGGTTGCTTAGGTCTTAGATGTATAGACGAGGAGGGATGGAAAGGATACTAGAAATTACATTGTAGTTCACTTAATAAAGAGTCATCCAGAGTGTTAGAGGACAATGTCTTAGATCATTTAAATTCATATTATCTTTGCCTTGAGGTTTAAACACTAGGGTCTTTTTATAGTCCTGCTACCTTATATTTAAGTATAAAAATACCCGAGAAAAATAAGCAGCAGGGTTTTTCTGTTTAAAATCAGGCAAAAAACCAACCAAAAAACAAAAGACAAAAAACAAACCCAAAAATAAAAACAAAAACCCCCAAACAATGACAACAACTACAAAATCTCTTAAAGAAATACGTTCCCATGAATTTCTGTATGAATTTCTGTATCTGTATTTGAAACCCAAGAGATTGTATGCTCTGCCTCTCCTAAAAGCTGAGGAATATTTTCACTCTTGTATTATTTGGAATTTCTGTGCTATATACCAAATGGTAACAGTAAATACATTATCCCCAGAGAGATGTTTTGTTCTTGTTGCTGGTGAAAAAAAATTAGCTCACTAATACTTCACCACCACCCCTCCCCCCATTATGCTGTTCTTTCACTGGAGCGGTGCCCATCAAGATAACTGACAGTTCCAATTGTTATTTGTAAAAAGTTGACATCCAGGCTGGGCATCTTGCCTGCAGAATGGCAGCAGCTGAGGATGAATGGTAAGTTAAGGAGCGTCCCTACCTTTCCTCCACTCCCCCCCCCCTCAGCAGGAGGTACGGTAAACAGCATTTGGCTTAGTAACTTAACTGGGGAGGCATTGGAACTTCATGGAAGTTGAAGTTATTCCATCCTTACCTGGATAAAAAATGAAAACGGACTGTTCTCAGCTTACTGGTTAAAGGAGCTCGTGTCTTCTCACAGAGCATGGCCCTTGCCTTACCTCTTTTTACATCCCTGGTTCCTCTCATAGGATCTGGCCCATGGTAGGTGCTTTTAAAATGTTAGTATAATTGATTTTTTTTTTGCCCTTGGGACAGAAGCACCATCTTTCTGTCTTCCTACTTGGTAGTGGTCCTAGGAAAGAGTTTCCTTAGCTGAGTATTCTATGGCACATGCATAGGCTTGTCACAGCAACTATGGAAGGGCCTGTTTCTTTATACTCATCCACTGTGTTCCAGTTTCTGAATCTTCAGGCTGCCCTCAGTTCTTGGCACAATCTTCCTAGTGTGATTCAGAAAACCACTGACAGCCTTTGCTGGACCTTCCTTAGGATTCATCTCTCTCCTGAAATAATTCGCTGGTAACTGAGCTGAGGCAACAAAGATGAGACAGGTAGAAGAAGATGTCATGGCATACCATAGAAAAGTTTATTTTTCCTGGAGTATGAATACCCAGTGAAAGAAGTGTGACAAAAATGGAAGAGAAGACTGTTATGGAAAAACTATACCCCAGCTAGAAGGGCAAGATAAATAGTGACTGAGCTTACTACTCAAAGAGCTTCTTGGGTGCCTGGATGGCTCAGTTGGTTAAACGACCACCTTTGGCTCAGGTCATGATCAGGGTCCTGGGATCGAGTCCTTTATCAGGCTTCCTGCTCAGTAGGGAGTCTGCTTCTCCCTCCCCCTCAACCCCTCCTTCCTGCTTGTGCTGTCTTTCTCTCAAATAAATAAATAAAATATTTTAAAAAAGAGCTTCTTATACTTCTACAGTCATAGAATATGGGACTGGAGAGTCTTTAAGAATCACGTATTGAAAATTTATGTTCATCAATATGGCGCATTTGTATTTTTTCAGCCACAAGAAACAGATATTCTGATTTTCAATGGCTTAAAGAGAATAGGGTTTTATTATTATTATTTTTTTACACAAAGAAGTCTGGTAGTATTGGTTCAGTGGCTCAAATATGTCAAGACCTATCGTCACTGCAATTCTCTTGGCCTTTCTCTGCCCTTTGCCTCACCGTTGCAAGAAAGCTGCCACAGCATTCAACTTATGGTTATATTCAGGTTAGGCAGAGAGGGTGGGAATGGGTTTGGCCACATTTTTACCTTTTATAGGAAAGCAGAATTCTCCCAGATGTTCTTCATATGCCCTCCTCTTCTATCTCTTTAGCCAGAACTGGACACATAGGGCCTCCCCTAGACATAAGAGGAGCAAATAAAGTAGAGACTGGATCCAGTGCTGCCATGCGCAACATTGAGGGGCTGTTAGCAAGGACGAGGTAGAGGTACAGGCAGTAACAGTGTCTTCCAAAGATGGAGAAGCCCCAGTACTCAACACTGGTGAACAAAGAATAAAAATTTTATTTTTAAGATACAAAAGAACAAAAATTTTAAGAATACCTCAATGTCTGTACGATGCGTACAAATGAATGCTAGACTGTTACCCCAATTATTATGCCCAATGCCCTGGCAGAATGTAAAACAGGTATGGTTTACTTGGTTTTGACCAGTCTGGGCACCTACAGGTGGCCCTGGTAGTCAGGTAGGGTCATCCCAGTGACTTTTTTTGCATTATGAGAGGCAATATGCATTTTTGCTTGTTACAATTCTAATACCTAATGGTATTGAGCTATATAATAGACTCTTGGCATTTGTCCTGAGACTTTCAAGAACCATCTCAGATTCATGAAAAATACTGGTGAATAACAAATGAACATCAGAATGCAGGCACCGGCTCATTCACCACCTAAATGACTAATTCCCCACACACTAGCTCCCAGTGGGAGTGATTCAAATTAGTTCCTTAGCAAAATTACAAATTTCTACATGTCATGTTCCTCCCGGGTCTCTCACAAATCATCAAAACTATGAATGTTAAATTTTCAGATGGAAAAATGCCTACTGTGCATTCTTCAAAATGCTTTCATATCATCAGTGAAATATTGCAGCATGACGACAAGTTTTGGGTATTTAAGAAAATATCAAAATGGCTACAGTTTTACGATTTTATTTTATTAAGAAGTGATAAGCTGGGGTGCCTGGGTGGCTCAGTGGGTTAAAGCCTCTGCCTTCAGCTCAGGTTATGATCCCAAGGTCCAGGAATCGAGTCCCGCATCGGGCTCTTCTGCTCAGCAGGGAGCCTACTTCCTCCTCTCTCTCTCTCTGCCTGCCTCTCTGCCTACTTGTGATCTCTGTCTGTCAAATAAATAAATAAAATCTTAAAAACAAAAAGAAGTGATAAGCCATTGTCCTTTATTACCTGTGCCCTCAGATACTGTTCTACCTGAGAGATGACCAGGCTGAAGGTTGAGCTTTTTTGTCTTATAGGCTTGAATCTGTCCAAGTTAGGCAGTTGGGAACCAGAGTCCTGCTTAAAATAAATGACCCTGGGATAGCTGGGTTTAGGCCTTAGTAGGAGAGAAGGTAGCCTTCTATCAAAGAGAAGCAGAATAAGTTGGGTTATCTAGTGCTGAAGAAAGAGAGATGGCCAACATCAAAGAAAGGGCTGGGAGTCTCCCACCTTTCTCTCTGCACTGTCCCATAGTCCCTTTCAGACTTTCTTATTGTGTGTGTGTGTTTTTTTATACCCTTCATCATGGACTGCACTCTGGAAAAAGGAATATGCTAAGGGACCTGGATAGATATACCCATACTCATACACATATTCTTACCTATACTTATACCTATACCTATCTATGTGTATCTATTGGTATTATTAGACCAACAGAATTGCTGATATAATCATACTTACAAAAATGGCAAGGCATATCGAAATATGACTGGTATCGCAATCACAGCTTTTATAGTCTAAATGTAAGATGTGCAATAATTCTGTAAGTCCGTGCATTAATTGAGGCATTTCCTTGGTTTTGTACACAATGTTCTCTTGGAAATTTGTGGCCAGTGAAATGTATAAGACCTAAACAAGCTTATATGTGAGTTTTGTTATCAAAGAGCTGAAAACCATTCTCACATCCCTAATCACACCTTGCCTTTTAGGCAGCGTCCTCGATAATTCATACATTTTGTATGTGTTCTCTCATTTTGCTATTTCCCTTCAGAACATAACACGGGGCTGACCAGCTTGAAGCCAATGAGCATGTGATTGAGGCTAATGACTTCCCACTTTCCACAGACCTAATGATTTCTATCTTTGTCTTGGTTGTATTAAGTTAATAAGACCTCTGCTTCTTATTGTGGTATCAGCACCTTCATTTTTCTCTTCTCCACTCATTTTTGTGACCTAATTAGGAAAAAAATACAATAAAATATTCATATAATTGCACAAACATTGCTTTAAACTTAAAAAAATGGGATGCATCTGGGCAGCAGTGCTACTAGGAAATAGCCAACCATGTAGAGGCAAAAAAGTTCTTACTTGCGGAGTTAAATCAATAAAGTATCAATGTATGGATTGCTTAGAAGTTGAACACATGGAAATGAAGCACAACCTGTCACAATTTTATAGTCGGCCCTCAGGCATAGACTGCGTGTCCAAAGCTGGAACTAAGAACCAGTTTCCAAATAAGCATTCTTTAATTTATCCAGCAGATAACTTATTGAATACTTATCATATGTAGGATGCTATTCTAGGTGGTAACACTGTTTCATGTGATTCTGAACTAGAATCTTTTTTTTTGAGATTTTATTTATTCATTTAACAGACGGAGAGAGAGCATAAGCAAAGGGTTTGGAGGCAGAGGGAGAGGGAGAAGCAGGCTTCCTGCTGAGCAGGGAGCCTGAAGCGGGGCTGGATCCCAGAACCCCAAGATTGTGACCTGAGCCAAAGGTAGTCACTTAAATGACAGCAACCCAGGCGCCCCTGAACTAGAGTTTTTAGTGACAATATTCTGATTCCAATTTGAGTTTCATCTTTGTAACCCCTCTAATAAGCTCTTTGTCTTTTTGTCTGACATTTTATGCAGTACTGCTTTTGAAAGAAACTTTCTGCTTGTAACATGTGCCCACTTAGATTTTTCTATCCTCTAGGAGTAGAAGCCAGGCCAAACCCAAGTCCAAGCATCTCTATTAATGTGGTTGCATTATCCTGCCATGTAGACCAGGAGTCTTGGAAGACTCTCTCTTGAGTGATAATGACAAATGTTGGCAGGTCTTCCAGCCAAGCAAGCGTTAAAATCTCGCAGTCTCAAGTGATGACCAAATGGCAAGAGAAGTTCTTTCCTGTGGTTCTACCTCTAGTCCCAAGGTTGTTTTTGAAGCTCATGGTCTGGTAGGAAAAGAAAAATTCCACCGTGTCTTATGAAGTGGCATGGAAAATGTGTTCTGTAAACAGTCACAGGTTGCATTCTTAGAAGTAGGCACCGACATAGAATTTAATGTGCAGAATGTTTTTTAGAAATCAATTCCTATGAAAGAGAGGAGGAAGAAACAGGGTTGCATAGAGGGGAAACTTGAACGGAGATACAATCCTGGCAAAGCTTTGCCTGACTCCATCGGGGAGGTTTGTACCTATGTTACTCATCGGAGTTGACGCTCAATGGACTGAAAGAGCTGAGTGTTTACACCACACCTCTATTAGTTACTGAATGTGGGCTGCCCTTGGGCAAGGGTGGCTCTCTATCTGAGGCATACCTTGATGGAGCTGATGGCTGGTGCACAGTTGTCCCTTGAAGGGGTATATGGCTATGTATCTCTGTAAGATAAAGATCTCGGGAGACTAGGAATAGAGAGGAACTTCCTCAATTTGATGCAGAATATTTATGAAAACCTCTCTCATACTTAATAGTGAGAAATTGGATTCTTTCCCCCTAAGTTTGGGAGCAGGGCAAGGATGTCTTTTCTCATTGTATTAGTCAAGGTTCTCCAGAGATACAGAACAAGTAGGATATGTATATATTTAAAAAGAGATTTATAATGAGGACTTGGCTCATGCGATTATGGAGGCTGAGAAGTCCCATGATCTGCTTTCTGAAAGCTGGTGGTATAATTCAGTCAGAGTTCAAGGGCCTGAGAACAAGGGTGGCTGATAAGTAAATCTCAGTCTGAGAGCCAGAGCAGATGAGATGTTTCAACTCAATCAGTGAGGTGGGGAGGGGTGGTGGAGGGGAGATGGGGGAGAGTGGGGGAGGGTGGGTACAAATTCTTCCTTTCATTGCCTTTTGTTCTGTTAAGATCTCAGCAGATTAGATGATGATGCGCACCCATGTTGGGCAAGGCGGTCTACTTAGTCTACTGATACATATGCTGATCTCATCTGGAAACACCCCACACAAACACACCCAGAAATAATGTTTAATCTGGGCATTCTGTGCCAGCTAAGTTAATGCATACAATTAGCCATCACACTCACCAGCCCTATTAGCATTATACTAGAAGTCCTTGGTAGTGCACTATGATAAGAAAAGGAAACAAAAGGTATGTGGACTGAGAAGGAAGAAGTAAAACTATCTTTGCTTTCAGACAACATGATTCTCTAGAAAATCACCAAGAATACATCAAAAAACTCCTTAACTAATAAGTGGTCTAGCAAAGTCACAAGATAGAAGGTAATATGCAAAAGCCGATTGCTTCCCTATATACTAGAAATGAACAATTGGAATTTGGAATAAAAAAATTATAATAGGAACTTAAAATGATATACTTAGGTATAAATGCAACAAATATGTGTAGAGACTACATGAGGAAAACTACAAAATTCTGATTTAAGAAATCAACGATCTAAATGAATGGATAGATACTCCGTGTTTACGGATTGAAAGACTCAGTATTGTTAAGATGTGACATCTTCCCCACTTGATCTATAGATTCTAAGAAATTCCTATCAAAATCCCAGCAGGTTATTTCCTGGACATTGAAGAACTGATTCTAAAATGTACACAGAGAGGCACAAGACCCAGAATAGCCAACACAATGTTGAAAGAGAAGAGCAATCCAGTTTTAAGACTTAACGTAGTGCTACAGTAATCAAGACAGTGTGATAAGGTGAAATCATAGACTAATAATAGGCCATTGGGATGGGATAGAGAAGTGGAGAAATAGACCCACATAAATATAGTCAACTAATCTTTGACAAAGGAGCAAAGGCAATTAAATGGAGAAGGATGGTCTTTTCAACAATGGCGCTAGTGCTATGGGACATACATATGCAAAACAAAAAATAGGAAAAAAAAACAACTTAAAGGCAGATCTTGACACTGTTGTGAACACTAGACACTGTTCACAAAAATTAACTCAAAATGGATCATAGGTTTAAATGGAAACCACGAAATGGTAAAGCTTCTACAAGACAGTTGACCTTTGATTTGGCGATAGTTTTTAGATAAAAAAGCCAAACACATGATTCATGAAAGAGAAAAATTGATAAATCAGACATGATAAGTTTGTTTCAAAATAAACAAAGTCTCCAAAACTCACTGTTAAGAGAATGAAAAGACAAGCCCCACACTGGGAAAAAGTTTATATCTGGTAAGTGACTTGTATCCAAAATATACAGAACAATTTAAAAACTCAACAATAAGAAAAAAAAAACAATTAAAAAGTGAGCAAAAATATAAACAGTCACCTCACTAAAGACGATGCATGGAGGGTAAACAAGCATATGAAAAGTTGCTAGACATTGTTTGTCATTAGGGGATCCTTAATTGAAAGAGCAGCACGACACCACTACATACCTACTAAAATGGCAAATGGAAAGAAGGAAAGGAAGAAAGGAAGAAAGAAAGAAAGAAAGAAAAAAGTCCTAATACTACCAATTGCTGGCAAGGATTCAGAAAAAGAAAGAGCCCTCATTTATTTCTGGTGAGAATGCAAAATGGTACAGTCAATTTGGAAGACAATTTGGCCATTTCTTACAGAGTTAAGCATAGTCTTACCGTATACTCTAGAGACACAGTCCTAGTTATATGTGTAACTGATGTGAAAACCCATGTCCACACAAAAGCCTGCATGTGAATTTTTATAGCAGCTTTATTCACAATTGTCCAAATCTGGAAGCAAACAAAATATCCTTCAGTAGTTGAATGTATAAACCATGGTGCATCTATCCAATGGAATATTATTCAGTGATAAAACGAAATGAGCTACCCAGTCACAAAAAGACATGGGTCAGTCCTAAATGCATATTGCTAAGTGAAAGAATCCAGTCTAAAAAGGCTACATATTGTTTGATTCCAATTATATGACATTTTGGAAAAAGTGAAGCTATAGAGACAATAAAAAAGTAAGTGCTTGCTAAGGGCCTGGGGAGAAGGGAGTATAGCTTAAGTAGGTGAAGCATAGGAGATTTTTTTAAGGCCATGAAACTATTCTGTATAATATTGTAATTGTGATAAATGAGGTTACATATTTGTCCATACCCATTGAACATTAGCACGAAGAGTGAACCTTAGTGTATGAAAATTTTAAAAAAAGTCATTTAGGAAGTCAAGAGGAATTCCAGGATGTAATGCAGAGGGTAACAATCTATCCACTGTAGTATTGCAAATGTCTGAAGCAACTTCCCCTGAAGCAGGGGTGGGGAGGAAAGGAGCTGACCCAAGAAACTTTGGAAATGAGTGTAATTTGTAAAACTAATGGCAAAAAAAGCTGTACATGAGCATTTTATTCTAGTTGATAAAGTTGTATCTCGTGGGGTTCTGGGTTAACAATTCTGATCATGCTGTACATCTGTACTGGAACTGAACAATTAAGTAGATGAATAGTGGGTGGTAGGAGCCACGTCTCTTGATACTGGAATTTTGCAAATAAGCAAGAGGAGGAGGCTAGAATGATCTATAAGATAGTGGATTAGAGTTGGAGTCATCAGTATGATCTCATGTTTAGCCTAATATAGATACGGATAGTCACGTATAGATATATTTATAGAGATGTGTGCATATGTGTTAGTGTACAGGCATTTCCTTGCTTGTTGGGTTACCTGAAAGGGCCAAGCAGCACCCCCTTCCCCACCAGTAATAATGAACAGACCTGGTTTCTAGATCATGGTTTTTAATACCATTCTCCAATACAAGAAATCAGATCTGAGACTGAGGGCGGGAAACATGCCAGATGGCCTGGTGTATCTTGTAATGCGAGAAAGTGAGAAAGTGCTAAACAAAAAAACAATCCCTTCCCCCTCCCATAGTGATGGGGACATGTCAAAGGGGCATGGATGTACCAAGGGAAAGAGCTTCCAGTTACCAAAGCTGGAATAATTCAATCAAGAAAACAGTATTGGCAGCAATGGCCACAGTCGCCAAACTGTGGAAAGAACAAAGATGCCCTTCAACGGACGAATGGATAAGGAAGATGTGGTCCATATACACTATGGAGTATTACGCCTCCCTCAGAAAGGATGAATGACCAACTTTTGTAGCAACATGGACGGGACTGGAAGAGATCATGCTGAGTGAAATAAGTCAAGCAGAGAGAGTCAATTATCATATGGTTTCACTTATTTGTGGAGCATAAGAAATAACACGGAGGACATAGGGAGATGGAGAGGAGAAGGGAGTTGAGGGAAATTGGAAGGGGAGATGAACCATGAGAGACTATGGACTCTGAAAAACAATCTGAGGGTTTTGAAGGGGTGGGGCGTGGGAGGTTGGGGGAGCCAGGTGGTGGGTATTATGGAGGGCACGGATTGCATGGAGCACTGTGTGTGGTACATAAACAATGAATTCTGTTATGCTGAAAAGAAATTAAAAAAAAGAAAACAGTCTTGGATTTCAAAGCAAGGTATAAAATCAGTATCTGTGTATTCATACTGATGTAAGTAAATGATTGAATAAATAAATAAGTGGGAGGGAAGAATACAGATAAACACTGTGCAAGTGAGATCCAATAATTCCTGTGGATAATACACCTTCAAGGAAGGAGAGCCTATCTCTTGATTCCCACAGTGCAGACTACGCGCTGTGATTTCTTCCCAAAATAAAGTGTGGAGGAGACGGGGTGGGGCGACAGTAATTTTGTGTGAGAAACGTGACCAACACAACCACACTCAGATGATTAAAGCCCAAACCAACACCAATAACTCCCGTTGTGTGCATACTTGATATGATGTGATGACAGTGGCGGGTAACATCTGGGGTCTTCCTCCCCAAAACCCAAAACTCTGGTCTTTTCTTGAAAGAACTATTTGTGGAACACTGTACAAAACCATCAGAGTTATAAAAAACAAGGACATTCTGAGAAACTGTCCTAGCCAAGAGGAGCCTAAACAGACAATAGAACGTGGTGTCCTGAATGGGATCCTGGAACAGTAAAAGGACATTAGGTAAGAACTGAGGTAAACTGAAGTATGGGCTTTAATAATAATGTATGAATATTTGTTCATTAATTGTGATAAATGTGCCATATTAATGGAAGATGTGAATAGAGGAAATTGAGGTTTATGGGAACTCTATGCTATTTTTAAAATTTCTCTGTAAATGTATAACTTCTAAAATATAGAGTTTATTATCAATTAAAAAATGCATGATAGGCATTGTGGCAGGGACGGGGATGAGTAAGACATGACCCTGTCCTTAAAGATCTAAAGTTTGTGAGTCCCTGGGGGTTGTGAACATACAGTTTAGTGTTTAAGTCGGGAAACAGATGCAAAAGCAGAAGGCTTTGGGAGCCTGGGTTCTTCTTTTTCTTATTTAATTTTTATTTTTAAATTTTTTATTAAATTTTTATATTTTATATTTTAAATTTTTACTTGAGTAGGCTCCATGCCTAACATGGGGCTGAAACTCATAGTCCTCTGAGATCAAGAGTCGCATGCTCTATACCGACTGGGCCAGCCAGGTGCCCCTAAACCTGGGGTTTTAGAATAGTTGTCTGAAGACATCTATCCCACATCCTCTGAACAAGCCAATGTTCTCCCTAAAATTTCTATGAATACCTGGTTTGGGATGGCGGTTACCTTCTGATTTCTAGGGCTGATTTTCAGTTGTGGGTGAGCTCATGCACTCTCTTCTCCTGATGATGTGATGTGGGCAGGGGCAAAGGTCAAGAAAGAATTCTTGAGACATTTTTCAGTGCAAAAAGGTGTTTCTATTAAAACACTGGGAAGGATCTATGGGCAGAAAAAGTTGCACTGGTATTGTCCGGAGGGGTTGATTATAAACTTTTAAATTGGTGGGGGGTGGGTAGGATAAGGGAAGCTTCCAAAAGGATTTTCATATGTTAAGCCCACCTCGATGACTTACAGGATACTGGAGATCTGGCTGTTGTCAAGCTATGGTTGCTTTTTGCCTCTAGAAAAGCATTAGCATTAAGGCACTTGGGAGTTCCTTGAAGAATGTCATATTCTGCCTGTGTCAAGTATTTGTCAATAGGTTGCAAGTTGTAAGGAAATTTAATTTTATCTATATTCCTTTTGCCTTTGTTCTCATCACTGCCACTATCCTCTCCTTGTATCTGTGCTATGGTACTGTTTCCTTCAGCCTGTTTTCCTTCTTTTTTGCCCACCCATGTGTGTTGTCAGGGTTTATTAAAGATTGAAGATATGGAAGATGTTTACATGTCTTAAAGACAAAAAAATTAAAAGTATAGTTTTGACATTCTGTTCTTAAAACCTCCATGGCCCTTCCAGTGTGGGGAGCTTCTTAGCGGTGCTCCTAATTTGCAGACGCTGCTTCTGGCCTTGTCTGGTCCTCCCTCTCTTATCTCTTTGTCTACCTCTGGTACTCTGGATGGTTTCTTCTGCAGCAATGTTGTCTCTCTTTTTATGTCTTGTTCTTATAAGGCAGGTTTGGGAAATCACTTCCTCTACCCTGAAGCAGACTAGCAAAATATGTTTCTTAATAAAGACAGGTTTTTCTAAAAAAACAAATAATACAATACAATAAAATAAATAAGGTAAAGTGAAAGAAAAAGTGAAGTAAAGTAAAATAAAATATAAAATGCAATCTTAGGGGGTGCCCGGGTGGCCCAGTCGGTTAAGATCCCGACTCGTGGTTTCAGTTCCAGTTGTGATCTCGGGGTTGTGAGATCGAGCCCGTGTCAAGCTCTGGCCTCAGCCCAGATTCTGCTTCGGACTATCTCTCCCTCTTCCTCTGCCCCTTCCCCCACACTCCTGTGTGATCTCTTTTTCTCTCTAAAATAAATAAATTGGAAAAAGAGAGAGAAAGAGAGAGAGACCCTCCCTCTCCTTCTGCCTCTTCCCCTTCTCTCTCTCAAATAAACAAGTAAATCTTCAGAAAAGAAAGAAATCGCAGGTGCCGACTGTTAAAATAGTAATTTCTGTACTTCTGTATCAGGTCAGAAAACAAATTGAGTATCTGAAAAAAGAAAGAAGACTTGCTAATCAGTGCAGGAGAATACCATCTACCTTCCCCGCAGAACACAGACTGAGATGGTTGTAGCTGCACACCGGGAAGAGGGGATGTGTCCTCTCTCCCTGTCTTCTCTCTGCCTTTCCGTAAGGAAGTGGCTGCTTCATTCTTCTCTCTTCGGAGTCCTTCCACGACTCATCTGCTTTCATTGGGTCCATTGCAACAACAGAGGGGCAATGGGGTACGCCTGTGTTGCCTGATATGTTGGTTCAACTCTTCCTTTCTGTTTGACCCAGTTTAATCAAAGCTTTCCTGATGTCTCATCAATCAGCTTTTACCAGGGAGACCGAGTGAGTTTCACCATGGCCATGGCCAGAGGCCATGTTAGTTGTTATCACTGTATTAGGGTTATTATTCGCTTAATTGATCAGGACAGTTTCCCTCGGCCAGGCCAGTCGCAGCCCTACGCTATACTGATTATGGAAGAGTCGGAACTTTCATACATTCTTCTTCCTTCTATTTATCCCGAATTGATGAAGAGGGTCCATATTTCCTAAGTGTCTATCTCAGTTGGAAGAAACGTCAGGGAGTGTTTTAATCATGACTTTTTGTTGCAAGCTATAAAACCCCAAATTCAACTAGCTCGAGCAAAAGAGGGAACGGATAGTGGAATAGTTCCAAGATCAAAGGCGGAACTGAAGGGTTCAGAGAACCTTGATGACAGATTTACGCACGTCTATCCATTTCTCATCATTTTTTCTTTGGCTGCTAGTTGCAGGCAGGTCCTTGCTTACAGCCCCAAATTCCCATCATCCTAGGGTAGCCCCCCAACAGGAGAGAGACTGTTTTGTAATGTCTGTGAATCAGTGCCAGGGAGGAGCTCTGGGCAGCCCACCTGAAGTCACATGTTCTCTCCTTGGGTCAGCCACTGTTGCCAGGGGTGTGAGGACTTAGGACTGACCTCGTCTGAGATGCTTGCATCTGTTAGGGCAGTGGTTTATGGCGCCATGACTGATGGCATCAGAATGACAGGAGGTCGGTATAGGGCAGATAAATCAGTTTATACCCACTGCTGAAAGGATGCTGCTTTTTCATGCTGGGATAATGAGTGTAAATAGGTTTTAGGAAAGGCACTGGGAAAAGAGGAGGTTGGTAGGTTTTACAGGTAGAAGCCTTCCTTCCGCATGACCACTTAGCCTGTGCCCCTTTCTCAGAAGCAGGAGAAAGCAAAACTCACCTAGGCACGATGGGTCATGAGATTTGCGGGGCATGATATCCAAATAAACTAGCTTGGACATACCTTCAGGATCAGTAGAGACTCTCACTGGGTATGGGGTCTCACCTGGACCTGGAACTGCTGCAGGGATGTACGGTATCTTCTTTGTGCTTCTACTTTTACCCCTAAAGCCTCTGTGCAATAGGCCCCTCGTTCTGAACTGGTCTGGAGTCTCCCAGCTGGCCAGGATTGGTAGTCCTCTCATCCTGGGCTTTCACAAGTCTGAATAAAGAGGTTGAAAAGGTCTTTATTTTTCTCCTGCCTGAGAGGTTGGAGGCCCCACTTCCTGGGGGCTGTTCCTAGTTCTGAATAAGAAAGTGGCTAAAGTGGTAGCATATGAGAGTCTTTTTTCTTCTTATTAATGGTTGCAACGGATTATAAAATGAAACCCAGCAGGCTTGGAAGGGCTTGCATCCATTTCAAAAGCACCAGTACATTCAGAGGCCAAAGAAATCTTTTGCGAGTGCACTGTAAAGAGTGTTGTCAGTCGTTTTTGTCGCTGTAAGCCCTGGCAGGGGTTCCAGAGCAAACTGATGCCATTTCATTTTCAGTTCCAATCACGGTCTAGTGGAATCAAGTCAGAGTCCAGCGGGGGTCTCTTCTTAGGCTAAGGAGAAAGCTGTGCAGGACTCATTCAGAGAACATTTATGGGGTTGTTCCTGTGTAGGACCAGGGACGGGCCTTCCAGGCTGCACATCCCTGCCCTTAGGGAACTCACAGTCTAAACAATAGAAATTCATCAATCACGCACAACTATAGTTTAAGATTGAAGGGAGGTGAACCCTGAGGGAGGTAAAAGCCAAAGACTTTTGGCTTGGTTTGGGTTGGAGGAGAGAGACTTTTCTTTAACCAGGTAACTATGAAGGGTGGTTGGTAGAGTAGGGAATAGAGAGAGAAAGGATCATAATTTTGTCATTGGGGACCCCACCTTGGAGTCCAAAGAGAAACATCAGAAAGAAATATTGGGTGTCCAGTTGCCAAATCTTCTAATACTCAAGTGATTTCATGACATCTCCTGGATAGACAATGAAACATCTCAAGATGGGCTTAAAGCTGGGTCTTTTGAAAGAGCTATATACGAATTAAAATACCTTTCTCCTTATTAAAGTATTTCATAATACTTTCCAAATCCAGACTTCTTTCCTCTTTCTCTGTAAGTCCCATTCACTTAAGAGACTGGAGGAGTGCTACAAGGGGCGAATCTGCCAATAAAATCTTTCTCCCCAGTTAGGAGAAAGTAACCAGAGATCTCTTCTAGTGATCTTGTCTTCTTGTGACATTTGGATCCCACTCATCAGCACTGAAAATTTCCAGATAGGATAGGCTAGAGTTGCCAGATAAAATATAGGACACACAGTTAAATTTGCATTTCAGATAAAGAGATAGACAATGAGTAATTTTCTTATGTAAGTATGTCCTGGCTTAATCCAGGCTCACTTGGCATCTTGGCACTAAATGAATAGCTTGGTTTCTTCTCCATATCTAGCTTTATTAGATCAAATTATTATCGAAATCACATGCTTGTCAAAATAAGTCCAAGTGTCCTAGTCCCATCCTAGCTCCTCATGGTGTATAGAAGAAGGGGGATTCAAGGCAGAGCAGGGGAGACACTGGCTGAAGCATATATACCAACAAAAAGTTAATCTTGGGAGCATTAAAGATCTGATTGCTGTTCTAAACTCCATCCCAAGTTTGGACCTTCATCAGGGCTACTTACCCTGTTCTCTTCCACCATCCTTTATATTCACAGAACCACTTTCACTCCTGACGTATGCAAGGAGAGAGCAGAATGATTGAGCAAAGCTCACACTGGAGGCTGAGCTCCTGGGAAGTAGGAACCCGGGGAGAGTGAATGAGGTGGTTGGCAGGATGAATTGAAATGAGGTGGGCATAAAGCAACAAGTCTCCTCAGCTGATCATGAGTGGTTGGCCCTATGAAGGGGGATGCCCCGAAAGTATATAATTAAAGGCCCACAAATATTGAAGGAACTGGGGTCATGTTCACGAAAGCAGTATTTTTGAGCTTTAATGTCCATACAAATTACCTGGGGATCTTGTTAAAGTGGAGATTCTGATTCAGCAGTTCTAGGTGGGTCCTAAGATTCTGCATTCCTAATAAGTTCCCAAGTGATGCTGATACTTCTAGAACATGGTTCACATTTGAGTGGTGTTAAAGAGAAATTGCACTGGACATTTGTTAAAAATGCAAGGAAGACTTTATTCAGTGGGGAAGAGAGTTTGAATTCAAGGTTGAATCCAGCAAGCGTGGGTGGGGATTTATAGCCTATAGGCAGAGTGATGGAGAGGATGGAAAATTACTGAGAAGAATTTGATTGGGTATCAGGGGGGGATTCTTGCTCAACTGGCTTAGCAGGATTTGTGCTAAAACCACCAGGCTTTTCGCCTCGCAATAGACTGTCAAATTATGAACAGTCTCCCTTCCCCTTCCATCAGGATCATGCATTGCTGATGTTTTTTAAACATCGAAACAAAATCCAATACCTCAATGTCTTTCCAATGAAGGGGGTCCAGGGCATAGAGTGAATTGCCCATTCAGCAATAGGGAGCTTAGTTCAAGGTCATCTCATCTCATCTCATCTGTGGCTTAGCCACAGTATTTCCTTGAGGGCATGATGGGCATAGGCTCTTCTTTCTCTTTTAACCACTTTTATAACCCTCTGCATTATATTTCTCTGTAACTTATACCCAGTGGACAGATAACACCTGGAAACCCCCTCCTCTGATTCCCCAGGGAATCCCTGCAGGCTCTCTTGGAAGGAGAGATGTCTAACTCTTGGGGAAATATGGGCAGAGGAACAGGTTCAGGGGTTCTTTCTCTTTTCTGGTTAGGGCATGAGAAAGCTTCTGCAGAGAAAATACAATTGAGGGTCATCTCCCCAGGGTCTGGGGTCATCCTCCTCCCTTGCTACGTCACCCTCCTTCATCCCATGCCACTTTCCACAGCCCCAAAAGGCCCCTGCAACCCTTCCTTTGCTGCATTTTCCCAGCATTTGTTTCTTCCCTTTATTTAAAATGTTGTGGTTTCATTACTTTTAAAAAATGGAAGCCAGTGATTTTCTTCCTTGTGAGGCAGAGGGGGATGTGGAAAGAAAAAGCCCTGGGATTCGGAGCCTGAAAACTCATATCCTTCTTCCATCACCTCTTTCCTTGAAGATATGGATAGGAATGATGGTAAAAGGAAGAGATCACTTCCAGGTAACTTCTCCATTTATCTTGGGTAAATCGTCAACTAACTTCGGCTCCATTTTACAGATTTAAAAGATGAGGGTAGAAATCATTCTTCTTTGCCCACATTCAAGAAATGGATGGGAAAGTGTGTGTGGGGTATAAATTGCAAATCACACATTGGTTACTTTTTCTAGTAGGAGCAGTATTATAAGGAGAAAACACATTTTATGAAGTTTTTTTCTTAAAAAATGAACTATTGGGACTTCATGAAGATAAAAAGCTTCTGTACATTGAAAGAAACAATCAACAAAGCTAAAAGGCAACCTATGGAATGGGAGAAGACATTTGCAGATGACATAGCTGATAAAGGGTTAATATCCAAAATCTATAAAGAACTTAACAAACTGAACCCCCTAAAGAAACCAAATGATCTGGTTAGTAAATGGACAGAAGACTTGAATAGACATTTCTGCAAAGAAGACGTCCAGTTGGCTAACAAGTGCTCCACATCACTTATCATCAGGGAAATACAAATCAAAACCACGATGAGATGCCACCTCACACTTGTCAGAACGGCTAAAATCAACAACACAGAAACAACAGGTGTTGGTGAGGATGCGGAGAAAGGGAAAGCCTCTCGCGCTATTGAGGGGACTGTGAACTGGTGCAGCTAGTCTAGAAAACAGCATGGAGGTTCCTCAAAAAGTTAAGTAATAGAGCTACCTTACAATCTGGCAATTGTAGCTCTAGTTATTTACCCAACAGATATGCAAATACAGATGCAAAGGGACATGTGCACCCCAATGTTTATAGCAGCATTATCAACAATAGCCAAACTGGAAAGAGCCCCAGTGTCTGTTGACTGATGAATGGGTAAAGAAGATGTGAGATATGTGTGTGTGTGTGTGTGTGTGTGTGTGTGTGTGTGTATATATATATATATATACATATATATATATATATATGTATATATATATATATATAAATACACACTATGGAATATTACTCAGCCATCAAAAAGAACAAAATCTTGCCATTTGCAATGATGTGGATGGAGCTAGAGAGTATTACGCTGAGTGAAACAAGTCAATCAGAGAAAGACAAAGACCATATGATCTCACTCACATGTGTAATTTAAGCTATAAAACAAATGAACATAGGGGAAAGGGAAAAAAAGAGAGAGGGAAGCAAACTGTAAGAGACTCTTAACTATAAAGAACAAACTGAAGGTTGCTGGAGGTGTGGTGGTGGGGGATGGGCTAAATGGGTGATTGGTATTAAGGAGGGCGCTGGGTGTTGTACGTACTTGAGGAATCACTAAATTCTACTCCTGAAACCAATATTATGCTATAGGTTAACTAACTACAATTTAAATAAAAATTTCGAAGAAAAAAGTATTTTTCTTCAAATAAGTAAGACAAAGACATGGTAAAAAACACAGAGTGTAAGGGTTATACAGTGAAAAGTATGCTTCTTCCTGCCAAACATCCTTTCTCAGAATAGTAGCTATTTTCAATCAGCTTCATATGTTTTCTTCCAGAAGTATTCTCTGTGGTGTGCCTGGGTAGTTCAGTCGGTTAGGCATCTGACTCTTGACCTCAGCTCAGGTTTTGGTCTCATGATCATGAGTTCAAGCCCTGTGTTGGGTTCCACACTGGGTCTGGAGTCTACTTAAAAAGCAAACAGACAACCTCTCTGCATATAGAGGCACCTGCATATATGTATGCATGTATATGTTTATATATGTCAATTTGTATATACTTATTTTTAAACAAATGATAGCAAACTTCTCCATCTTTCTTTTTGTTAACTGTGTAGTTTAGTGATTATCCCATATCAGCATGTTAGATCTTCCTTATTCTCTGTCACAACTATACATTATTTTTTTTTTTAAGATTTATTTATTTTTAGAGAGAGAAAGAGGATATGGTGAGGGAGGGGAAGAGGGAGAAGGAGAGAGAGGGGAGCAGACTCCCTGCTGAGTGGGGAGCCTCATGCCAGACTCAATCTCAGGATCCTGAAATAATGACCTGAGCCAAAACCAAGAGTTGGGTGCTTAACCAGCCGAGCCACCCAGGTACCCCATAGCTATACGTGATTTTTTAAAAAAAGATTTTATTTATTTATTTGACAGAGAGGGAGAGAGAGAGATCACAAGTAGGCAGAGAAACAGGCACGGTGCGGGGGCAGGCTCCCCGCTGAGCAGAGAACCCAATGCAGGGCTCAATCCCAGGACCCTGGGATCATGACCTGAGCCAAAGGCAGAGGCTTAACCCACTGAGTCACCCAGGTGCCCTGCTATACGTGATTTGATTGCACATCATTACATACTAATTACAACTTATTTCATCTTATTTCTTTTTTTAAAGATTTTATTTATTTATTTGACACACACAGAGAGATAGAGCACAAGCAGGGTAAGTGGCAGGCAGGCAGGCAGCTGGAGAGGGAGAAGAAGTCTCCCTGCCAAGCAAGGAGCCCGATGTGGGGCTCGATCCCAGGACCCTCAGATCATGACCTGAGCAAAGGCAGCTGCTTAACCAACAGCCACCCAGGCGCCCTTGAATCTTATTTCTAATGGTGGGCATTTAATTTATTTCCAGTGACTGGCTATTTCAAGTTTTGCTGCAGTGACCATCCTGAGCATTTGTGTATCTGTGCAAGTGGATCTGTATCATGAGGTATCAGAAGCAGAATATTTGGGTCCAAGATTATGAGTACGTTATATTTTAGTAGAAATTACCAAATTTCCCTCTGGAGAAATGTCAATAATCTGCATTTGCACCAGCACGTTTTTTCCATATACCTTCACCAATACTGTGAATCCATCTGTGCTAATATGAATTTATAATGCCATCTCATTGTTAGGTAATTTTTTTTTTTTTTTTAAAGATTTTATTTACTTATCAGAGAGAGAGAGAGCGAGAGTGAGCACAAGCAGATAGAGTGGCAGGCAGAGGCAGAGGGAGAAGCAGGCTCCCCGCTGAGCAAGGAGCCCGATGTGGGACTTGATCCCAGGACGCTGGGATCATGACCCGAGCCGAAGGCAGCGGCTTAACCCACTGAGCCACCCAGGCGTCCCAGTTAGGTAATTTTATACTGCTGTAATTCTGAGTGAGCTTGAACAGCTTTCTCTTCATAGGCTTAAAAACCATCTCTCTGTGCACAGCTTGAGTATGCTCTTTTTCCATTTGAGAAAGCACATATTACGAGGGCTGGCCCAGATTGGCCTGGCTCAGCAGAGCCGCTCTCCCCAAGGCTTATCTGGGGCTCCCTTTCAGCTCCTGCTGCTGCTGTCTCTCTGTTTTCAGTGTCTGGATGCTGGCCTGGCAGTCATAGAAGCCCGAGGCTGCGCATCTGTGCCAGTGCACCCATCTAGTTGCCCCTGATGAGTGAAAGCTGACTGCACAGTTCTGTATTTACTTATGGCTTTTCTTCCGGCTACAAGAACGATTTTTATTCCTCTTCACCCAATTCCTGAGAGTTGGTGTGAAGCAAGTGTCTTCTCAATTTCATAGTATAGCGAATGGAGATGAAGACGTTTAATGGTTTGTCTGAGCACCTAGTGAGACATCTGCCAAGTCTATGAGTATAAGATGTTTGGCGGTGTCACTGGGTGGAACATGGTGCCAGGAGTGTAGAGAGATGTACTTTTTGCTTTTGGTTTTCGTATGGATTTCTTGAGAGAGATTGGGCAAAACATACTCATCTCTCAGATCAGTTTTGTCCTCTGAAAGCCTTCAGACCACAGCGAAGTTCTGACACCTATGGAAAGAGGAGGAAAGAAGAAGGATTGGGGAGGAAGAACTTTGGCTGGTAGAACAAATCTGACAGAGTCTCAACTGTGCAGATGGCGAGATCCAGAGCCGAGATTACCCATTGGAGGATCATCAGAGATAGCAGTGTTTGGACCCCCAAACCCCTGTTGTGTGCAGTCATTGACTAGGAGCTCTTCAGGCAGACATTGGTCTTGGCTTGAATACTGGGGTACCCCTTAAGACCCTGCAATTGGGGGATTTCGGTGAGCTGTACTCCTCATGGTAGACTCCCCTTTGCAGGGAGCTCTGGGATTAGACCCTGATGACTGCCATGGCTGGTGGTTTGGGTGGCTTTAGTCATTCCAGAAGACCCCTCCAAAGGCATTGCAGGTCTGGAGGCAAAAATTACTCCAGGATTAAGCAATATTATACTCATCTTCTTCCTACACTTCTTCATTTGTTACTTAAATTGCTTGCTGGAGGTAATTTATTTTCTTTTACTGTGGAATATATTGTACATAGAATCTGCATAATTTTGTATTCATTTAGACACAAGGGAGGGACCAAGTGCCAAAACAATGAGAAAATCCCAGATCCTTAGGTGTTTATGGGAAGAGAGGCACAATATGTCCAGATTTCCCAAAAGGAAAGAGGTACATGGAATTTTTAGTGGCAACCCTTCTTATCTGAGTTTGCTCAGGACCCTCAAGGTCCTGAGACTTTCCTGTCTCATGCCTGCTTCTGGTTTCAGCCATAGCTGTGGGGGACTGTTCTATGGAAGCTCAGAGTAACCTGGTGGTATCATACCTGAAGCACAGAGGTACAGAGCTCCTTTGTGTGTTCTGCCCTTGGGTCTTTTCTGAGCTGTCAGAGTCTACTGGGTTCTGGAAAGCCTCCCTGGAAATGTCAGGGAGTTGATGATGTGTCTGAGTCAAGCTCAACCAGGGATTAGAGTCTGTGGATGAAGGCCCAGCCCGTTGTCCTTCAGGTGGGCAGTTCTGGGAGGCACTCTAGCTATCTCTGGAGCTCCCAGGAAATGGAACCCCTTTGGCCAACAGCAGGAACCTCAGTTATGCACCCTTATTTGGTCTTTTCCTCCCTGTGTATCTTACTTCCCTTGGTTCCTCATTTCCTTCAGTTATCTGAGATTACCTCCAAAATAAACTACTTACACCCCCTCTGTCTCAGGCTCAGCTTTTGGGGGGAACCCAAATAGGGCTCACAGGCTCCCAAACCCTGAAAAGTGGGTCCTAATGACGTAGGTAGCGATTGGAACCTTTTTTGTGAACTGTGAATGAAGAGGTAGGAGACTTCTCTCCTTTCTTCTGATGCCTTCTTTACATCTCTGTTAAGCAGTATGGTGCATTATGGTGTCTCATTGGGAGTGGCCTGGAATTGCTAAACTTAGGGTGGTTGGTACAAAGAAACAAAGAAGATTTGGTCAAGAGCCTATGATTTCCAGGTGACCACCATCTGTGTGGCAGCTTAGATACTCTTGACTCCCTGCTCTAAACTTCACTTGGCTTTTCTTTAGGAAGACCCAGCCTGGGATCATTTCCTTCACAATAGATTCTACATAAAACTGAGTCTGAACTTTGGAGCTCCTATAGGCTTCAAGGTTGTATTGTTCTGAATAATTGCCAGGTGTCCTCAGATGTCTTGCTTCTTGGCTCTTTGCTTACGCTTGTGATCATTCTTGATTTTGGCTTTTATTTATGTCCCCCTGGTTCTGTCTTCAACAAGTTAAAGTAGGACCCAATCACTAAGGCTTGCTTAAAAATTGAAAAAAAAATTAAAAATTGTGGTAAAATATGCATAACATGAAATTTACCATCTTAACCATTTTTAAGCGTCCAGTTCAGTGACATGAAGTACACGCACATTGTTGTGCGACCACGGCCACCATCTGTGCACAGAACTCTTCCATCTTGTAAAAGTGAAGGTCTGTATTCATTGCACAACATCTACCCATCTCCCCCTTCCCCAGACCACGGCAGCCAGTGTTCTACTTTCTGTTTCTATGAATGTGACTACTCTAGGCACCTCGTGTAAGCGGAATCCAACAGTGTTCACCTGTTTGAGGTCGTCTTATTTCACCTGGCGTCATGTTCTCGAGGTTCACCCATGTTGTAGTGTATCTCGGGATTTCCTTCTCTTTCATGGATGAATCCTATTTCATTGTAAGTATGTACGGCATTGTGTTTATCCTTCCGTCCACCTGTGGACACTGGGGCTGCTTCCACCTTTTGGCTGTTGCAATAAAGCTCTTATGAACATGGGGGAATGAGGCTCACTTTTGATGCTCTTCCTCTGAGAAGCCTCCCTTTGTGCTTCTTCTGTCCTTGGTAGATGGTGAGCAGTGATGTGGCAGTGTCTCACTCATCCTCCTATCCCATTGACAAAAAGAGAAACTGTAGAATACTGGACACTTAAATCAATGGTTGTTGAATTCCTTGATTCCCATATGCATTATTTCCCCCAAAGCTACAGAGATCCCGAATCTCCATGGCAGCTTGCTCCAGCGGCCAGCCGGTTCTCACCATCCTCCAGTGTCGGTAGCCACCTCGAGTATCTGTTAAGTCAGTGCACGCTCCTGGACTCAGTGTCTCTTGCTGCCCTCCGCGATCAATTTCTGCCTCAACTCCTGGCTCTGACCTGGAAATTCTGACTTAGACTTGCAATTAGGCTCACTTGTTTAATCGTCCTCATCGATGGACAATAGGACTGTGAGGGGATTAAATGAGATGGTGTGTGTAAAGGACCTAGCAGAGACCTGGCTCATGCAAATGCACAGTGAATAGTGACCCTTATTATCGAGCACAGCATTCCCCATTATATACAATTATATATTATGTATATGTATGTGTGTATATATGTCACTCTTTTTATTTATATTCTTCTTCAAAAAATCATCTAAGGCTTATAATAATTCAAAGTTACATGTATAAAAGAATTATTGAAGTAAGACCAGAAAAATCTAGAGTAATATTTTAGAGACAGGAAAATCATAATATCAGAATCCTAGATTAATTGTAGCTGTGGTACTTACCATCAAATTGAGCTTTGATCCTGCATTTGCACCACAGCATGAGAGACCTGAGTTTGTTACTTGCCTCCATCTCCACAACAGGTCCAGTCCCTTTCCCCGAGGAGGTGGTAGCCATGCTCTGTTCTATAACTCTCGGTGAACCCACTTCTGACTGGCTATGACTATGAATACAGAAGAGCTGGACCACTACAGCACTGGTTTGGACCATAACTTTGTACATGGACAAAAAGGAAAGAAAAGAAGCAAGAAACACCTCCATCAGCTCTTTCATACCTCAGGGACCAGAAGAAAGAAGATAGCCACCTCTGTGGGGAGTGCTCGTGGGGGAACTGAACACTCCTTTCAATGTTTAGTGAAGAGTATGGAGCAGAGCAAGGGAGAAAGGGGATACAAGGGGAGTGTTTTTCTTCTCTGTTTTATACTTGTTGGAAAGGAGAGGTTAAGATAGAATAAGGGAAAGAACTCCTTTTTGGATCAGAGTATAACTGTTCCCTTTGCTGCGGTCACAGTGTTCGGAAGACTTGCCTGGTCAAGAGCCATGAGAACAGTGAGAACAACGTCTGCCTGAGCAGATGATGCTGTACTGGGCAGGGCCTCAGAGCTGATGCAGGCTTCTCAGTCTAACTGGCTGGATTACTCTCCCTGGTCACGAGTATCAGTACTCAGTTCGGGGGTTATCTTCCCAGTTCCCAGGGTATTTTCCTGTGAAGGGTTGCTTAGGTTTGAAGTCGTGTCTAGTATGAGCCGATTGGGCAGTTTGTGTCACTGAGGATGTCAAAATACTTCTCATCTCCCTATTCAGTGATATCACTTAAAGCCTGCCCCAGGGCCCTTTCACTGCTATGGACTGAATTGTGCCCCCCAGAATTTATATATTAAAGCCCTAACCCCCAATACGACTGCGTTTGGAGATAGAGCCAAGAGGAGGTAATTAAGGTTAAATGGGGTCATAAGGATCGGCCCTGATCTGACAGGATTAATGTCCTCAGAGGAATAGGCAGCAGAGTGATGCTCTCTCCTCCTTAGCCCTCTCCCTCTTCTTTTCTCTTTCTCTCTCTCTGTCTCATGTTAGGGCACAGCAAGAAGACAGCTGTCTTCAAGCCAGGAGGAGAGCTCTCACCGGAAAACAAACCCAGCTGGCATGTGGGTCTTGGACGTCCCAGCCTCTAGAACTGTGAGACACCAGTTTCTCCTGTTCAAGACACCCAGTCTATGGGATTTTGTGACAGTAGCCTGAGCAGACTAATATACTGACTGTGTACCCAACCCGGGCACCAGGACAAGTACACCATCCCTGCTACCAACCCCACGATGACCTGTGTGATCTTACACGGCTTGCATGTTCTGCTTCTGTCCTGACCATCCTCACCCAGCTTCAGCTAGTCAGAGCCACGTCTCCTCTGTCTGACGTGACGGCCGCAACTGGGAAATGACCAGCTCACTCCCAGCACAAGGGAGCCTGTGGTGCTTTCCTGCGTGGGCCTCTCTAGGTCTCCTGAGATAGGAGAAGCAGACTTTGGTGCAGCTCCCCCTCTCCTGCATGTGTTGGAGCTTCTGGGACATCAGTTTAAAATACACTCTTAGCTTCTCCTATTTCTATATAGGAGCTCTTGAGGATGAGGAGGAAGTAAGTACCTCTGGGCATTCTACGATTGTAGCTGAAGTGTCTTCTGTAAACCTGAAATTCTTGGGGAGTCTTTTTTACCTTAAAAACATTCTTGGCATTTTGCCTTATGCTTCATAATATTTTTGTGATAATTTTAATATGCCATGTTTCCCCAGTCAAGTGTGTGTGTGTGTGTGTGTTGCAGTGTATAATTTGTACTCATGGGATTCACATACCTTGGCATAGCTCAAGAGCCCCTTGGGGATATGCATGCGTCAGTCTGAAAAATATGATTTTATACAATTGTTAGAAAAGGTATTACTTTCTTGTTAGCTTGGTAGAATAAGGCGACATCAACCTTGTATGTATCATAGTTGCCATAAATGCCTATGGGGTACCAAGCATTGTGCTATTTGATTAATATTGTGGCCACCTGTAAGGGTAGAATGGACTCCTACCCCAAATTTGGTTTGATATCGGCTAATGATAACACACACACCAAGAGGGATGAAAAGATTTATTACTTGTGTAATGCAGAATTCTGGGGTGAACAGAGCAGGCGTCCCAAGCTGATCTGAAAATGGCTTGTGAGAGCAAGGACAGGAGACTGGTTTGGGGTTTTTACTGTGGTTGGGGAGTGGGGCCTCAGTGAGGGATGCCAAAGGAGGGAGTTTCTATCAGTTTGAGTAGAGATGAGGCAGGAGGGGAAGGCGGAGGGTGAGCTTAAAAGTTGTCAACAATCAAACATCAGAAAACGAGCCTGACTATTGGAGTTTGATGTCTGTTATTTTACTGAATCATTATTACATACCATGAGGAGGGTTCTATGGTGATTCACATTTTACAGATGAAGGATTGTGGATCAAAAGTGTTAAGCGACTTACCCAAGGTCACAAAGCTGGTAGACAGTGCTGAATTCAGGCCCAGGGCACTCAGATCTAGGTCTGTGTTCTTAGCTACTGCAGACCCATCAACCATAATACCTAACAGAACTTGCTTCTCATTTCAGGCTTTTTTGGGTATGTGGGTCTCTGTCCTCTCCCCCGCCGCGCCCCCCACAATCCAACAGTGAGCTCCAGGAGTGGAGGGAACAAATCTGTTTCATCTTTGTGACTCTCCCAGCCCCAACTAGGACCACTGTGTTCCATAATGGTAGCTCTGTGGCACATGTTAAGTTGAATCAAGTTCAAGTTATAATATCATCCCTGAGGAAAAAAGGAAACATCCCACTGAAAGAAATCATTAGAGTATCAATGGCCACCTTTTAATGAGCACTAACTGTGTGCTAGCCGCGTATCAGGGACTTCACACTGCACCCTCCAAGAGCCATGCACAATTAGTGGGTTGATCCTGGCTTAGAGGGAGGTTGAAGTTTAACAAGAATAAATGTGAAAAATCTGCATTTTGGCTTACACATCAGTTGTGTAAGTAAAACTCGGGATGGACAAGCTGAGGAGCAGTTTCCATTAAAAAGAACTTTAAAACATTGTCAACTTAACTGCATACTAGGTCAAACCAGCTAGGCAATGTGCCTGGTTCTTTAGAAGTAAATGCATTTTCAAGCCAAATTAATGGAAATTCAGTGTTTAGAGTAAGTGGGATGATAGTCCATTGAACTCTGTGCTGGATCTTCAGAGGGTTATATGTGGTGCTGGACTGTAAGTTCTAAGAGGGATATTGGCAATCTGAGACTCAAGCCGAGAAGAGACCTTGAGGAAGGTCCTGTGAGGACATAACCAGGAAGAGGGTCCTCGCTAAGAGCTCAACCCTGTGGCACCCTGATCTTGGACCTCCAGCCTCTAAACTGTGAGAGACCAATGTCTTTTGTTTATGCCACCCAGTCTGCGGTGTTTTTGTTGTAGAGACCCAAACTGACTGACATCCCACGTCCCCTTACTCATCCCCCACCCCTGTGCGTGGCATCCATTAACCTACTTTCTGACTCAATCAATTTGCCTGTCTTGGAGATTTCGCATAAATGGGAGCAGTGCATGTGGACTGTGTTAGCATGATGTTAGCATGATGTTTTTAAGCGTCGTCCATGTTGTAGCAAGTGTCCATCCTTCATTCCTCTTTATTGCTGAATATTATTCCCCTTATGGATTTATCACATGCTGTTTATCCATTCCTCAGCTGATTTGGGTTGTTTCTGCCCTTTTGCTATTGTGAGTAAAGCTCTTATGAATACTTGTGTGCAGGTACTTTTTGAACCTCTGTTTCTAGCTCCTTTTGGTAGGTACCTAGGAGTGGAATTGCTGGGTCATATTGTAACTCTGTTTAATATTTTGAGGACTTGCCACACTGTTTCCCACAGTGGTTGCCCCATTTTATATTCCCATCAGCCCTGTCCTGGTTGTTTCTTTGACTTATCCTTACCTCCACCTGCCAGCTCACTTGTAAACAGGGACTGCATGGTCTATCATTGATCCATGTTTATTTAAAAAAACAAAGTAAAGTGAAACCTAGTTTCCTTTGAAAAAAATCCTGGCACATATTGAGATAATTGTATTTCATTGAGGAAACAAAACAAAATAAAGCAAAACAAAAAAAGATTATGGTGGGGGGGAGGCAGCAAATGTTGGCAATTACTATTAGGTTCACCTAGACTATAAACTCTTTGCCATCAATTCCTAAGCATTTTTTACTTACATTTCCTTCATGGGACCAAGCAAGGAATTGGGATAAATGTGAATTTATCATTCTTCCATTTGCTCATTTAATATTTCATCTAGGGTTATTGTGTATGCCTTTCTAATGGTGTGAAAGAAAAAGGGAAAAATTATTTAAACGCCGTAGTTGGTCCACTGTTCTACTCAGTGAAGGTGGGCCCACAGGCGATAGATGCACTCAAGCCTGAAACAGTGAATTCAGGCTTGAAACCCATGGAAATTATTTATGAATAATTTTAAGGGCTTGCCGCGCTTTGACAAAAGAAGGGAGACACTTGTGATTCAGGTAGCCAGCTAAGTGAGTGGTGATGGCTTCGCTGACGAAGAGACGGAAGAATTAGTTGAGGACCAAGAGAAACTCTGAGCAAGAGGGCATGAGAGGAACTGATAGGCTTGGCCTCAGAAGACATTGGTGGGAGATTTAAGGATTATAAAGAGCAAGTCTGACCTTCTGTCATTTTGCCCTGCTAATAGCCCTGTGTTCCCTTCAAGGAGATGCTGGAACCTGGCAGAAAGTCATAGAAGATAACATCCCTACTTTCGGGGAGCTTAGGGACTACTATGGAAGGCAACAAAGTCATTTAGCAATTGTAAAACCACATGAAAAAAAGGAAAAGATAGGAGTGTGCCCAGGATTGGGGGTAATGCAGAGTAGGGAGCACCTGAAGGGAGGTCAGCTTCTTGGGGCTGCGGCAGCCAATTTCCACAATCTAGGGCTTCAAGCAACAGAATTCATTCTCACAATTCTGGAGACCAGAAGTCTGAAAACAAGGTGCAAGCACGATTATAATCCCTCTGACAGCGCTAGGGGAGGATCTTTCCTTGCCCCTTCTAGCTTCTGGTGGCCCTAGGCATTTCTTGGTTTATGGTTGTATCACTTCAATCTCCACCTCTGTCTTCATAGGGACCCTTTCCCTCCTCCTGTGTCTCTCTTCTATGAGTGTCTTTAAGGACACTTGTCATTGGATTTCTGATTTTCTGCCCATTCAGAAAATCCAGAAAGATGTCATCTCAAGACCTTTCACTTAATTACATCTTTAAGACAGTTTTTCCAAATAAGGCCACATTCACAATTTCGGGGAATTAAAAATGTGAATGTATCCTTTGGGAGGACCATCCTTCAACCTATTATATCCCGGAAGGCTCCTTAAATGTAGTAAAACAGTTGAACTGAATCTTGACGGAATTACACAGATGAAAGGGCAGAGAAAATTCCAGAAAGAGGGGAAGAGGGTGCCAGCATGTGCAAAGGTCCTGTTGGAAGAGATTCTATGGTCATTCATGGGTACTGTGATACTCTTGGAGTGTAGTTGGTGTGTGGAGGGGGAGGGGCACACTATGGAGTGAGGAAAAGGGAGCAGTTTTGGGCAAGAGAAGTAGGCCAGGCCCAGCTCTTAGGATGACATGGTAAGGGGAGAACCTAGACACTACTAAAGAACTCGAAACAGGGAGGCAATGAGCTGATAGGAATTTTAGAAGGACCGCCCTTCTAAAGGACTATGTGAAGGGTGGGGTGCAGCAAGGCTGGTGGCAGAGAAACTGGTTAGTAAAACTTCTGCTCAGTAAACGCGCTCTGACTTAAGTCCGCCCTCACCTCACTTTTATTTTCCTGCATTAGCTCATGAATTTGCTGGGCTGTTGGATGCAATTTAACATGCTAAGCCAATCTGTTTACTTGTAATGCTCATCACTAACAGGAAACAAGATGCTGGCCTCACAGGGGAAGCTGGCTCGGCTCAGTTAACAAAGCCCTTTGCATTGATGATGAAAGATTGCAAATAGATTGAGCAGGTTGATGGTGTCAGTTCCAATTTGGTGAGCCCCCGAATCATGTTGTCAACAATTACCATCTACAAAATATGAACACACATCCATCGCCCTTTCAGTAAAAGAACGAGGAACTCTGCCTAATGCTCTGCATTTGCCACAAAATTCTTCCTTATCACTGCTTTGTAGTTGCTGCTGAACTAACGTGTGAATGATTTAAGAGTCTTTCCTGAGCCCTTCTAGTCAGGCACTGTGCAAGATGTCTGCAGTGTAGCGGGCAGGAAGTCAGCAGCGTGTGCTCTGGGAGCTCATAGTCTAGTGAGGGACAGACAATGGGGGGTCAGTAGATTCTGTACTAGTGGAACATGGGGGCGCCATGCCTCACCTCAGCATCCCACAGCAGGGGCACCGAAGGGGAGGTGTGCAGAGGCCCTCTCTGTTTCAGCTCCACACTCCAGTTCTCGGCCGACTTCCAGCTGTCACATTCAGTGGTTAACGATGCACCGGCTTTAGCGACACCCCTGGATACAGAGCTCCTGTCCTGGGACCCTTTAGGTATCCTCTCTGTGCTCTACCTCTGCATCTTCTCCCTACAGTGCGATTAGCCCCCTCCCCCAAGCCAAGAGGTTTCTCACAGAGCAGCAGGGCGTTTCTCAAGGTCCATTTATTCGTTTGTTCACTCAGCAGAAGCGTGCTGGCTGCTGACGGCTTGCAGCGTTCAGTGTCAGGTACAAATTAGATACAGTCCTGCCTTTAAGATGCTTACATACATGCCACTCGAAGCAAGGCTAGTCCATGGAGGGGTAGTCATAAGGCAAGGTGACATTTCACTGGCAAGAGGCATTGCTGTCGTTCGGAAGGGGCCGTGGTTGGTGTGGCCGTGCTGGGAAAAGCAGGGCAGGAGGAGGAAGCATTGAAGCTGTGCTTTCAAGGGTTTGAGTAGGTGGAGGTGGGTGGTGCTCACGCTGACCTGATTCCTGGTGTGGAATCAGACCGCCTGGACTCAGGCCCTAGCGCCAGCACCTGCTAGCATGAGATCTTGGGCGAAGGCCCTCCCTCGCCTGCCTGAGCTGCCGTTCCTCGGCGACGAGATGGGGTATGTGTTGCCCTACCTGCCCAGGGATGCTGTGGAGACTTGGTCATTTGCATATAGTTTTCTGGGCGCAGGGCGCAGCGTGGAGTAAGCTCTCAGCTAGTACCAGCTGTTGTTACGGTTACCCGGTCCTCAGGAGAGGAGGGGATTTCCCGACACCGCTTGCTTCCAAAGGGCACCTAGGACCGTATATTAAGACTGGAGACTGGAATGGAGGGTTTCGTGGACTATTTTCTCTAAATTGTAAACTTGCCCTGTAGCAAGAAGGGGGAAGAGGTGAGCCAGTCCCACACCCAAAGCCCTGTTATAGCTACTTTATTTTCTCTGGGCTCTTGGGCTCAGCTTTCTACCTGTTATTATGAAAACATGGCCTGGAGTATCTCTAGCCGAGAGGTCCAGAGCCCATGGGAACTGTCAAAACTGGGATTGGAACATAAATATGAAATGACAGGCAGCTTCATGTGCTGTTATTAAACTTCACAGCTAGAATTTTTAAAAGCAAATTATCATGTAAAAATATTCTTGTTATGTTAAACTGGAAATGAAAATAACTTATTTATTTGCTTCGATCAAATCGTTGGAAGCAAAGTTGGGCTGTATTTTTTTTTTCCCTGCCAAATGCTTTGATGCGTTCCTTTAACCAAATGGTTTAAATAGGAATGTTAGTTAAGATGCATCAGCCGCAGTGGGGCCATCAGCCTCCTAAGGATTGGATACTTCCGAATGGTTCAGTGAATAGAGATTTAGAATAGGAGTCAGAGGCTTTAATGTTTTTGGCATTCAACCAGGAGTATAATTTCCTCACAGGTAGTATGGGTAAGCTATAGATGATTGAGAAATGGGCTTATTTATGCGAATTTAGGTACCCTCTTTATGTACCCTAGTCTTCAGGAGCATGTGTGGGTGTTACCGGGATCTGGGACTCACCTTGATGGCCACCAGGTGTCACTGTTGAGTCACAGAAGTGGAGGGGCCGAGCATCCTTCCAGGGGAGGACTTTTAGGAAAACTTACCTGGCCAAACAGCTGGCTCATTCTCCTTTCTTCCCCCTCCCCTCCCCTCCCCTCCCCTCCTTACGCTCTCTCGTTCTTTCTTTCTTTCTGTCTCTTTCCCTCCATTTCTCCTTCCATTCTACCCTCCTTCCCTCACCCCTCTTTTCTTCCTGCCTTTCCTTTTTTCCCCCTTTCTTTTTAAATATCTCTCAAGATTAGGAGTCCAGGGCAAACAACTGAAATCAGAAGAATACTTTATTTTATTTTTTAAAAAGATTTTATTTATTTGCCTGACACAGAGAGAGAACAGTGAGAGAGGGAACACAAGCAGGGGGAGTGGGAGAGGGAGAAGCAGGCTTCCGGCCGAGCAGGGAGCCTGATCCTGGGGTTTGATCCCAGGACCCTGGGACCATGACCCGAGCTGAAAGCAGATGATTAATGACTGAGCCAACCACGTGTCCAGGAGAGTATTTTAGAGTATGGGAGAAAATTAGAAAATTAGGGCAGTGGGAAAATAAATGCAATATTTGCTCTTCTGTATCCTGGAGAGTCTCCTTGTCTTTCAGTCACTTCTGCATGCCTGGTCTCCCCCCATTCCCAGCCCAGAGCTAGGCAGTAAATGCACTGAACTGGTTAGACTTGGCAAAGTCACAGAATGTCAGAGCAGGAAGGGCTCTGAAGGGTCATCTAGCAAATGCCTCATCTCAAGTGGAGGGACACCAAGACGGGAATCCATCACCCAAGGTCATAGTTAGCTCTCTACTGAGAATCTCTCAAAAGGCAAATGAAGGTGTAGGACGTTGGTTCTCAGAGTATGGTCTCTGGACCAGCACTATTCTCGACACCTGGGAACTTATGAGAAAAGCAAATTCTAGGGCTCTATGCCAGACTGAATCAGTAAACCCAAGTTGGGGATCAGCAGTGTATTTTTTAACAAGTCCCCAGAGGATTCTGAGTGGACTCAAATATAAGATCTATTGTCAATAGGAGTAGGAGGGCGCTCATTCCTACTTCCTTGTGCTGTAAGCATCTCGCCAGGCTCCAAGCTCTGAGTGCAGTCAGTTCTCAGCTTCTCTTTGGAACTTGACTTCATCTGCACATTCCCTGAGAGTTACATGTATTATCATGAAAACATTAATCTGAATAACAATGATCAGTGGAGAATTTTAGAAGTCTCAATCCCTAAGAAAATTATTGCCAAAACATTGAAATCCCAGAGGCATATATATGATTTGTTTTACAAAGCTTTTAGTGTTTTTTTTTTTTAATTTTTTCAGTGTTCCAAGATTCATTATTTATGCAATACACCCAGGGCTCCATACAATACGTGCCCTCCTTAAAAGCTTTTAGTATTTTCATTTGCTTCTCACTTTTCTTTTTCAATTCCAGGAGAGAGAAGTTAGTGTTATTAAGCATCTATGTGCCAGGTGCTTCCACGCATTCTTGTGGTTTTCATGAGAAGTCCTACAGAACAGCATTCCACTATGACCATATTTTTTTATACCCAAGAAATGCCCAAGGTCACATCAGTGAGGAAACGTATACACAGGAAAGGTTTCAATGGCCCTGCTTCAAGTTAATGGAGCTTTATTTCCCTCCCAGATTCTCTTTGCATTTTAAATGGACTTTCAAGTCCCAGAAGGGAGCCACGTAAGAATTCTAGTTATCCCTGCCTAGATCTGAGGACAGAGATTTCTAGGGGTTAGGAGACATTAAAGAAGAGAGTCCCTGGGATTCCCTACAAGGTGCTATCCCATAAGACATCTTCTACTGTCCATCTTCTGGGCTTGAAAAACAGATCCTGTTTGGGTCTCCCACAGAGAGGAATTTTCTGTAGCTACAGCCCCCACTTCATGGTGTCGTTTTTCAGACGTGTTCATGACGGCTCGCTCTTCTTTGCCATGTGTCCTTCTAGGAGTTAACCTCAAGCTTGATTAGTCAAACATGGCCTCTGCTGGGCAAGATTACATTGGCTTCACCACAATTCCTAGTGGTCTCCTATTTTTCCTTATTTGTATAAAGGGAAAAAATAGTTGTCCATCTATTTTTGCTTCTGTAGTTCTTAGGAAAAGCCTGATCCAAGCAGTGATTTGGTGTGCACTAGGAAGCTACTACTTAACCCTTGTCTTGCCTTTTCAAGGTCTATCTTGTATTTTCTTACAGCAGGAGCTATGGACGGATTGTGATGAAGTCATGGAGATAAAGGGAGACACACACAATTGACTCCCAGCTCTGCTGTCATTAGCTTTTCCTCCCTAGCAGACACATCCTTAGAGTTCTAGAACATTTATGTTGTTTTATGCTTCATCTCATTTTTAGGCTTTCCTCTTCCTTCCATGTTATTTCTTTGTGATGTAAGACTTAATTCTGCTTTTTCATTTTTGAGCAAGAATTTCATTTCCCTTTATGTTTAGGCATCCACTCAGCTAACTTATCAGCATGGTTTTTTCTGCTGGGAGAGCTGATTGCTCATGACAACATTGTTCTCTTTGCCTTTTTCTCATTAGTTATTCTTCCAGTGTGGGCTTTGGAGGGAGGCATGCCCATCTCAGATCTTTGCTTTGCTTCTTACTGGGATGTATGGACGTGGGAGAGTAGCTTCACCTCTCCGAGTCTCACCAGAACTGAGCCAGGCTCAGGAACACAGGTTCAGATCCTGGGCCACCAGCTCCTGGTGATGCCTCAGGGTCATGGCTGGGTGTTGTATGGGTGACACGAGGAGGTTGGCCTCCCATTTTCCCCAGGAGGCCAGCATCTGAAGGGCCCAGGGCGTTTTCTCTGGGGTGCGTTGGAAGTGATGGTAGCCCAAGTGCAGGAATGTCCTGCCCCAGCATGAGACTGTTCTGGCCTAGCCCTTTCCTTCCTCTCTGGTTCTCCAGTGTGGGTCCCATTAAGTCCCCTCCCACTCCCTCACCCATCTCCATCCATTTCTTACCCTAGAAGTTGCTTGGACTTGGGACCCCGATGGGCAGGTGAGACAGCTCACCTGCTGGGTCGTGCTTTCTAAAAGCCTTTCCTCTTTTGGTTGCCTTTAAGTGGAGTCCTGACAGAATCAACCAAAAAACATGTAAAGAATACACATTTATTCCAAGATCCTTTCCGTTGGAAAGAACTGCCAGCTGAAATCACCATGTTGGCTCTTGGTGTTTTTCTTACCAGCCTGTGCATTTGAGGGGAGGAAGGCTCCGTGGTGTATCTGTCTTACTGTTTCTTGCCGGAGCGTCGTGGTAGGTGCTTAGCAAATACCAGCCAAATGGCTGATGAAAGTAAGGACCCAGATTCTGGGCTTGGCTTATGTGACCTTGAGCAAGTCACTCAATGCTCTGAGTCCATTTTTACATGATTGACAATTACCCCTGAGTTTTAGATCAGACTCTCTAAGAATAGCCTCTGACACGTAGATTCTAGTGACTTATGAAGGACATGCTCCTGCCTAGGAGGACGATGGTGAGCAGTGAAGGAAGGGGAGGAAGCAGAGCAGGGGTATGATCACAGGCGAAGTCTTGCAGAGGAAAGCCCTAGTCTGATTCTGCAAGGAGACTCTGGAGTATGGGTTAAGTGTCCTAGTCCTCTCTGATGCAGGGGGGCTGTACCTTTCATACTCTGGCACCTCAGTGACTGGCTAAGGACTGGGATGGGAAGGGGGAATTTGAATTCCCAGACACTTCCAGTTCTCTACCCATCTGGGCAGAGTGGTCCCCAGTGGCTTGAGGGAAGTTCTCCATAACCAGCTGCAGTCTGTGCATAAGAGTGGAGGGGGTGGGGTGCTGACATCATGGCTATATCCTCCCTCATTTGCATTTCCAATACATTGGTATCAGATGAGAAAATATGTGGAAATGCTTGAAAACAGTAATGTTCCATTGCAAAGTAAATGGTAGTTTTTATATTCAATAAATTGTTTAAAAAAAAAAAAAAAGAGGAGAGAGTCTTGGGCATCTAGAAAGACCCAGAAAAAGGATGTTTGTGTTAATCGCACATTCTGGTTCATAAAATGTTGCCCTTAGATAAAATTTCACGTCTTTTGAGAACTGGTAATCCAATGCCAGTTTTCAAAGAATTGTAATTTAAATTAACACTACAACTACAGGCAAGACAATTTAATCTCTGTTTGATGCTTCAGAAGGCATTTGCCAATCTTGTAAGGCCTCAGGGTCGTGATTATCATTGCACAGTAGACAGACACCACTGCAGTTAACAGAATGGCTAGGGGAGTGGGGAAATGACATCTCTTCTCCGTTTTATTACGGGAGAGGTGCTGGCTGTTGCTGTATTTACAAATGGATAAACGTTGGAATGCTGACAAATTTTGGGGCCCAAAGCTTTGATTTTCCTTTAATTATTTGGCTGGGATGGGCCAAGGCAGGAACTCTTACCTGACTTAATTAGATAATCTTGACTATAAAGACAGACTCTGTGACATGGGTAAACAGAATTTTACTTAACAGTGTCTCATCATGTCTCTAACAAAATCCTCAGGAGAGCCATGCCCTGACACACACCTTGCCTGCCCCATCACACAGTGGTTATGTTTGAGTTGTCATTTTAGTTGTTATTTTGTATCATATGGGGAACAATATGTTTTCCTAGGCCTAGAGGGGCCAAGGTGGGGTTTTCCTTAATGGATTTGTCTTGTCTGTTTCAACTTGTCCATCGCCAAATTAGGCCATAGTTGTTCAAAATACCCTTCCCTTCCACTACCAGCCATTTTGAAATCACATTATGGATGCATTTTTGAGATCTCGCCACATCTCCTGTATTGCAATAGGCATATATGGGGATGCAAGAAAATGTAAGATCCCCCCAAATCTGGGGCAAAAATGAAGCGGTAAAGAGAAGAAATCGTACCTAGAACCAGTTAGGAATGAGAGGCAGAGAAGGGACAAGAAAAGAGAAAAGCCAATATTGGGCCCATTTATGTGTCATGAAGACGAGGGACACTCCTGCATAATATTCCAAGATTTCTTGAGCTTTTGTAATTGACCTGTTTGTTGTTTTCATTATTTTCTTTTTCTTTTCTTGTCATGAGCGGCTGGCAGTAAAACCAATGCATTCATTGACTTATTCATGAGACATTTGTCGTACACTTTCTGTAGGTGATAACTTAGACCTGGCCCTGTGTTCAAGGCCCTGAGGATGTCAGAGTTGAGAGGGGGATGGATGCATCGTCCTCCAAGGACAGGGAGCCTTGCTCAATGGAGGGAAAGGCCAAGGGCTATGAGAGCACTGAGGAGGTGGCCAAATGGAAGAAAGGGAAAGATGTTTCTCTTACACAACAACCCTAGTGGTTACAGACCCTAGCCCTGAAAAGCAGGGAACCCCAGAGCCAGCTGCCTCCTCGAGGCACCTGGAAATGTTCATGGACAGAAACGCAGCTCTGGTGGTTGCCTGGGAGAGAACAAGTACATTTTCTTGTAGAAAGTCCTGGTGAGATCCTATGACTTGAAGAGGCAGTGCTATTCTAGTGAGAGGCAGAATATACAAATGGACAATGATAACGGCCAGACTACATATACAAATAGAACCCGATTACAACCTCTGTAGCAACTGGACCCAAATAGCTAGGACTTCATCAATGACTCCTTAATTTTGCCTCTGTGTCCAACTTAGGACCAAAGACAGAAAGTCAAATCTGCTCCCCTAACCAATGGCAGGGGATGGCCTACTTCATTAGCACACCCATACCTTTTCCAGGCCAATAGCCCCTAATCAGAGCATAGCCAGGGTCTTCCCAGTTTTCACTACAAAGCTTTTCTGCTCCCCTCCCAGCCTCTGAGTCTCTGCCAAATGCGAGTGATGCTGATGGACTCCCCAGCCAGAGCAAGCTCTGCTTGCTTATCATCTGAGTAGTCTTTGTTAATTTCTAGATTTTTTTTTTTAATTTTTTAAAAGATTTTGTTTATTTGACAGACAGAGATCACAAGTAGGCAGAGAGGCAGGCAGAGAGAGAGGGGGAAGCAAGCTCCCGCCAAGCAGAGAGCCTGACACAGGGCTCAACCCCAGGACCCTGAGATCATGACCTGAGCTAAAGACAGAGGCTTTAACCCACTGAGCCACCCAGGCGCCCCATATTTCTAGGTTTTGATAAAGGGCATATCAAAACATGAATATAAGTGCTGACATCCACTAACCACACAATAAATGTTCTCTCCTGATAGGGCACCCCCCACCTTCCCAGCGACATGCCTGGAAAGCTAACTCTTTTCTTCCAAATTGGCTGGAAGTAGAATGGAACTTTCTAAAGTCTGTTACAGTCATGATAGGGAAGGACATCTGCAGCCCTGAGGGGACTGAGAGTTTGGCAGGAGAGCAGGTGAACTGCATGGGCAGGGACCAGACCGTGCTCCAGTCCCACGCACAACAGCTCAAAGACACTTTCAAGAGTTGCACAGAGACGACCAAGGAGGGGAAAAGGATGCCTTTCAAAGGCAGAAGTCTAGTTCCAAGTCAACAGTGTTTTTACCTCCTCCATGGGTGCTTTGTGATAATAAAGTTTCTGATAAGCTTTGTACAAATCACACTTCTATAAATTGGGTCCTACTTGCCCCCTGATTTACACTTTCATCTAAGTGCTGATTTATCATCATTTCTTCCCCAGGCAGCCATCCTTATGACTTGCCTCTTAGTTCTAGACTCCTTCGCAGATAATTAATGAGCTCTTAATACGGCTTATGGGCACCAGAGAGAACGCAGTATTTAAAAATGCCCTTTTTTTTTTTTTTGTAAAGTGAAGAATCCCTTTGTGAAGCAAAAAAATAAAAATAAAAAAATAAAAAACAAAAACAAAACCACATGCATCACACGCATTTGGCAAATATTGCCTTGTGAACGTGTGGACTGTTCAAAGGCAGTTCGCGAAGTTTGCTTGACTTGGGACCTGGTACTCTAGAGGTTGAGCTGCATAGCCGTCCCTAAAATATTCAGGGTGGGCAAGAGTATCTTTTTAAAACTTTTAATTAACTAATTGATAACTATTTTCTTCACTTGTTAAAATAGTTATTGAATGCTTACCGTGTGCTAGTTCGCATGCTAGATATTGGAGACACAACGGTGAGCAAGACACCCATGGCTTTTGTGCTTGTGATGCTGCTCAGGGCCTGTTGAAGGAGACAGATAGTGAGCAAATAATTGTTTCACTATACTTTTTTGTTGTTGCTGTTGTTGCAACATTTTTATTTTTTTTATTATTTTTTATTTCTTTTTAGTGTACCAGAATTCATTGTTTATGCACCACACCCAGTGCTCCAGGCAATACGTGCCCTCCCTAATACCCACCACCAGGCTCCCCCAACCTCCCACCCCCCCATCCCTTCAAAACCCTCAGATTGTTTTTCAGAGTCCACAGCCTCTCATGGCTCATCTCCCCCTCCAATTGCCCCCAACTCCCTTCTCCTCTCCATCTCCCCATGTCCTCCGTGTTATTTCTTATGCTCCACAAATAAGTGAAACCATATGATAATTGACTCTCTGCTTGACTTATTTCACTCAGCATAATCTCTTCCAGTCCCGTCCATGTTGATACAAAAGTTGGTGGATGGAGGCATCCTTTCTGATGGAGGCATAATACTCCATAGTGTATATGGACCACATCTTCCTTATCCATTCATCTGTTGAAGGGCATCTTGGTTCTTTCCACAGTTTGGTGACTGTGGCCATTGCTGCTATGAACATTGGGGTACAGATGGCCCTTCTTTTCACTACATCTGTATCTTTGGGGTAAATACCCAGTAGTGCAATTGCAGGGTCATAGAGAAGCTCCATTTTTAATTTCCTAAGGAATCTTTACACTGTTCTCCAAAGTGGCTGCACCAACTTGCATTCCCACCAACAGTGTAAGAGGGTTCCCCTTTCTCCGCATCCTCTCCAACACACATTGTTTCCTGTCTTGTTGATTTTGGCCATTCTAACTGGTGTAAGGTGGTATCTCAATGTGGTTTTAATTTGAATCTCCCTGAAGGCTAATGATGATGAACATTTTTTCATGTGTCTGTTAGCCATTTGTATGTCTTCATTAGAGAAGTGTCTGTTCATGTCTTCTGCCCATTTTTTGACATGATTATCTGTTTTGTGTGTGTTGAGTTTGAGAAGTTCTTTATAGATCCTGGATATCAACCTTTTGTCTGTACTGTCATTTGCAAATATCTTCTCCCATTCCATGGGTTGCCTCTTTGTTTTGTTGACTGTTTCCTTTGCTGTGCAGAAGCTTTTTATCTTGATGAAGTCCCAAAAGTTCATTTTTGCTTTTGTTTCCTTTGCTTTTGGAGACATATCTTGAAAGAAGTTGCTGTGGCTGATATCAAAGAGGTTACTGCCTATGTTCTCCTCTATGATTCTGATGGATTCCTGTCTCACGTTGAGGCCTTTTATCCATTTCAAGTTTATCTTTGTGTATGGTGTAAGAGAATGGTTGAGTTTCATTCTTCTGTCCAGTTTTCCCAACACCATTTATTGAAGAGACTGTCTTTTTACCACTGTATATTTTTTCCTGCTTTGTCGAAGATTATTTGACCATAGAGTTGAGGGTCCATATCTGGGTTCTCTACTCTGTTCCACTGGTCTATGTGTCTGTTTTTTTGCCAGTACCATGCTGTCTTGGTGATCACAGCTTTGTAGTAAAGCTTGAAATCAGGCAATGTGATGCTGCCAGTTTTGTTTTTCTTTTTCAACATTTCCTTAGCAATTCAGGGTCTCTTCTGATTCCATACACATTTTAGGATTGTTTGCTCCAGCTCTTTGAAAAATATCGGTGGAATTTTGATCAGAATGGCATTAAAAGTATAAATTGCTCTAGGCTGTATAGACATTTTAACAATGTTTATTCTTCTGATCCAAGAGCATGGAATGGTCTTCCATCTTTTTGTGTCTTTTTCGATTTCTTTCATGAGTGTTCTGTAGTTACTCGAGTACAGATCCTTTACCTCTTTGGTTAGGTTTATTCCCAGGTATCTTATGGTTCTTGGTGCTATAGTAAATGGAATCGATTCTCTAATACTTTTGTTAAATGCTACCAAGGGACCAAAGTGGGAGGCTGATGAGGCCTGAGCTAGTCTGAAGAAGGAGAGTGGCCAGGGGACTGATAGTTAAACTGAGCTTCTAGGATGAGTTAGAATTTACCCAGGGATAGGGCACTGCAGACAGAACAACACATGCAAAGGTCCTAAGGAGAGAAAGAGCCCACCCCTTTTGAGAGACTGGGAGAAGGACTCTGGGTGGAGCAGAGTGATGGAGGCAGAGAGCAGGAGAGGACAAGCCTGTCGAATAAAGGTGGGCCCCATGGTGACAGTTCTTAGGGATTAAGTGTTTTGAATTGTATCCTTAGAATAATGAAGAAATTATTAACAGATCAAGGCAGGGAAGTGACATGCTCAAATATACCTTTTAGAGAATTTTGTGTCCACTGTGGGGAATGGATTAGAGGAGATAAGGAAGAGATCAGGAGAAACTGTCAGGAGCCCATGGCCTTTGTCTAGGATAAAAGAGATGGTGTTCAGTGGTTGTTTCCATCAAGCACAACCCGCAGGAGAACTGGGTAGTGAGTGTTAGGCTTTGACTCAGCCCATTTCACAAAAGAGAGAAGAGAGATGCAGTAGTTCTAGAGCAGTCTGCAGCCTGCCTCCTCCCAGCAATGGGGCCCTACTGCCACGTGCAGCATCTTCATTCCAGCCCTTGGCCTGACCCCAGGTCAGTCCTAGCTTCCCCAAGGCAGGCACAGATGCAGGCATCACAGACAGCTGCTCTGATGTCCACCTGGCAGGCTTTAGACAGAGGGCTTTCCTCAAGAGCTCTGACTTGGAACTGGGATCAGGATGATGGTCTCTGTACCTGGGCTTGATAAGAAGACTCTTCCTGATGCAGTCCCCAGTCTTCAGGGAAGTGTTTAAATGTCCAGGGCCCCCAAAATTTATCTTCATGGCCCCTCCATCAGTCACCAGCCAGAAAGGAGTTCTTAAATGACAGCGGGTAAAGGAGTCTTTGGGTGGGGGATGGGGGAAGCTTCCCTAAAATGTACGTTCTTGAACCCTATTTCTAGGAATTCTGTTTTTGGTTTGTGGCTTGGAGCTATGCACTTCTTGATAGGTTATATACATCCCCTTCCCATCATTTCTAATTCAGGTGGTCTTTAAATCACTTTAAAACTCTGGGAACCTTTCTCCAGCAGCTTAGGCCTCCAGGATGCTGGCTTGCGTGAGCTCAGCAAAGCATGGCCTCTCATTCCAGGCAGTCACTCATGCTTCGAGAGTTCAAGGGACAGGGTGGGATTCATGAAAAGGGGGATGGCTTGGGAGCCAAGACTGAACCTTCCTGCTCCCCCAGATTGCCTAATTCTGAGAACTGTCAGATGGTTAATCAGCCTGCCCATTGTTCTCCAGAGATACTGATTCAGTGTGGCCAGATTTCCTGGAAGCTTGTGACTTTAGCAGGTGCCTTAGGTGATCCTTATGATTGACAGGTTGGAGACCTTAGTTCTGGAGGCTCATGGATAGCTCTGGCCCTCAGGGCTGACAGTGAGCTCCAGGTATTCTTTGGGGACCTCCAGGATCTTAGGTGTCCTCAAGTTCTTTGGTTCTGAGAATTTTGCTGGACCCTGAGTGGTCTGATATGTCATCTGTCTTTGCAGCCAAGCCCGGGGAAGGACAAGTAGAGGCAGCTGTTTCAGGCTCAGGATACCTAGTGGACATGCACCATCTATTGCGGAAGGCCATCCGAGCAACAGCTTCTGCAAACCTGAGAGGTGAGTAGTTTCACATATATACACCGTGGAGGCTGGCAAATCTGAAATCTATAGGTAGGCTGTCCGACTGTATTCTCGTGGGCAGTAGCTGATGCTGTAGCCCCTCAGTGGGATTTCTTTCTCCTCTGAGAAACTTCAGGTTTGCTCTTAAGGCCTTTCAACTGACTGGATGATGTCTACCCTGATCATTGAGGATAATCCCTTTTATTTAAAGTCCAACTATTTACAGATGCTAAACATATGTACAGAATATCTTTGCAGCAACATCTAGACTGGTGTTTAATTGAATAACTATAGCCTGGCCAAGGTTGACACACCATAAGGGAGCTTGAAATGAGGCCCATATTCTGGGAGATATTTAGGAGAGCATGGGCCAGGTTAGAAGGAAAGTAGAACGTGTGAGTAGAGTGCCTTGGGCACGGATTTGGCAGACCAGTGGAACTTCCTGTTAGTGGCTTACAGCCCAGGGAGTAGACTAGGGGGTGAGTTGACAGCCACTGACTATCAGGGAAGCAGACAGGCATTGATAGCTGTAATCCTAGGATTCTCCCTCATTATTCATAATTCAGTTGGTTATGTTAATGGCTATGCTATGGTAGATTAATGTTGGTATGGCTTTCTATTGTCCAGGGAGGGAAAGTCCAGTCTTGAGCAATGTCCTGCCTTAGGGATTGGTATGGAGTATTCTAACAAAGATTAAAAAGAGAATGTTGACAGGTAACCTTTTATTGGTGTGTGGAGCTCTCTGAAAAATTTAGATATAAAAAAACACATAAATAGAAGAAAAGTGACAAACAAAAAAAAAACCCTCATTCCCCAACTCAAAAGAGTAGACCTGAACTTAAAAGTTCATGCTGGCAGCTGGGTGTTGAGTACTTGCTCTGCACCAGGAACTCGGCTAAGCAGTTTGGTTATGTTTTCTCACTCAGTATTCACAACAACCCTAGAAACGATGATTTTTTCCCTTTAGAGAAAGGGAACTTGAAGTCCTGAGAGGTTAGGGGACTTCCCCAAGGTCATGTGGTTACTTCTTGGCAGATCTGGGACACAAACCCAAGTTGGTCTGACTGAAGAGCCTCTGCTCCTGTCTCACTTCCTCTAAAGCCTAGAAGAGCAAAAACTTCCGAAACATACTAAAGACAACTAGAGAAAGCTTTTTACTGCCATTTGGGGGGAAAATGGATGAATAAGGGAAGGACTGCTTGGGGAACATTTTAACAGATGAGAGAGAAAGCAGGGTTCATTGATTGTTGTTGGAATTCCGACTTGTCTACCAGGGAGAATGATCTCGCTATGGAAAAAAAGAATAGAGGAGAGGGAGTGGGGGCTCAGTGCGGAAGCTGGGCATGGCCCATGGACTTGAGCTCAGGTCTGAAGACTTGGTGAAGTTCTACTTGCGGGTCTGTTGCAACTTGGAAGCTTAAAATCTATGTGCCGCTTGCTACATGGACTACAGAGAGGCTGCTTTTTAACCTTCCCTTCCCTTTTGTCTGGTATCTGCTCCTTCTCGAGCTATGACACTTGTATGGGCATTTTTTTTTCTTTCTCCACATCTGTTCCTTGAGAGCCCTTTGACATAGGAAGCATGTGTCAAACACAAAGGGTTCATACACATACATATATGGCAGACTTCTTAATGAGCTAAGTGTAAAAACTTCCTCCCTCTGGTTGTCCTTCTTATACTAGTGCTACCCCTAAAAGAATGGGGTATAGCAGAAATAACTCACGCAACAAGAATAAAAAACAAGCTTTTATTGCCCATGTGTCTTGAGGCAGGTCAGGGTAGGCTGGATGGCTCTGCTCATCTTGGCTAGGCTCACTCCCATGTCTGGAGACCCGGGGGGTTTGGCTGGTGTATTCTGACTTAGGCAGAGTCAGTAGCATGATACGGGTCTTCTTCATCAGTTTCTCCCTCTTGCACACAAGTCTAGGCATGTTTTCATGGTTGTGCTGGAAGCACGAAAGCATAAGCAGAAACAGTAAGACCTGAGTCCTTGGAACTACACACACAACTCTGTTGCATTCTGTTGGCCAAAGCAAGCCATAAGTTAGCCCAGAATCAAGAGGTAGGAAGACAGAGTCCACCTTTTTAATAAGAGGAACCAGAAAGTTATATGGCAAAGGAGACATGTGCCAAGCATTGCTTTAGGAGTATAAGGGTAAGCTGTCCTCTCCTATGCTTGAGTTTTCAAGTCTGGTGAAGCCAGTACTGTTGAGACTGAATCCTTCCTTGGGCTGCAGGTGAAGTTTTGGCTAATGAATGAATTTCTAGTGTATTCTTGAACTGTGCTGGGCATACTTTTTTTTTTTTTTTTTTTTAAACCATCCACCACTCATGTAGTATACTCATGTGTATGCCTTTGGCTAACTATAGCAAATAGTTCTCTCCAAAGTGGAGAGCAAAACCCTTCTGAGATTTGTCCCAATAAACATTCCTATTCAGCAGTTGCTGGCCATTCTCTCATTATTTTTCTTAAAACTGTCAGAGAAGAGGGAGAAATTCCTTGGTGGATAGGAATGGGGCAGGGGAGGTGAGGGCAAGGCAAGGGGGGTACCAGGAAGATGCGGTGAAAGTCAGTAACTCAGATCTCTTCTTCCCCACAAAGACAAGCCTGGTGAACTGCACCACTGATTCTCCCGTGTGATGCTTCCTTGACTGAAACACAGTTGTTAGGACTCTTCATTCTAATTCCATAAGAACAGCAACCTGGTTTGCTTACTTTTTTCTAGATACCAAAGGCCTTACATAGTGACATGGTTGGCGTTCTTTAAATGTTTGTTTGTGGAGTAGAAAAATGAGGTGTGATTGAAGACGGGCTACAGGCAGATTTTGACGTTTTCAAAGGAGGACGTAAGTTGTAGATTCCACCTGCCGGTGAGTTTGACACCAGTAGACGCTGCATTGTCAGACGGAATTACTAAACAGATAGCTCGTGAGGCGGTCGAAAAGGAAGCTGGGATTGTTGGGAGGCAGAATGGGTTCATGAAGAACTGGTCATGTTGAACCAACTCTAATTTCTTTTGTGATCAAATTATTGAACTGTTATAATATCCTGGAGCCTTGAATTGTGTGATGCCCAGTAAGGCAGCTGGCATAATATTTTATAAAAGTCCTGTAGTCAACAGGGTGAAACGGGGGTTGGATGAGTCAACAGGTTGATTTACAATTGAATGTTTAACCATATATGAAGATTTTCTACTAATGCCAATTTTATTTTTTCGGAGGGCAAGAGGGAAGTTTCTCTGCCATTACATTGCAGGGCTCTCCTTTCCTTATCTTGTTAGAATTTATCAATGGCTGAGAATCAGTCATAGTGGGCAAACCTGTTAAATTTCCAAATGATTCAAAGCTGGAGGGAAAGGGCTTACACATTGGATAATAGAGTAAGAATTCCACATCGTGTTGACAGACCAAGATGATGGGCTGAGACTAGAAGATGAATTTGAATAGGAATAAATTTACAGCCGGGAATGGACCTTGAAGAGTAATTTGCAGAGGTATGAGATAGCAGAGCCCCAGCTTAACAGCAGCCCACAGTCAATTAGAGCTGATTCTGTGACATGGCGAAGAAAAGGCTCTGTGCCTAAGCTGAGTTAATAGAACCGAGAGTTAAGATCAAGGGAGATTATAGTCGCCCTGTCTCCTGAATTTATCAGACCACAGCCATTCAATAAGACATTTAAGTACCTCCCTGTATCAGGGTCTTAGTGGGGCACTTTACTTGTTCAATAAATTGGTGTGAGTTACAAGGAATTCCTATCTCCTGACACAAAATGTTTCGGAAAGCCCCTGGCTTAGACGGGGCACTCAGCAGGCACCGCACGAACGTCAGATTCACAATACGGCCTAAGCCCTTGTTTTTAGCCTATGGGGTCAATTTGCCTTTTACTCTTTCACTATTTCTAATCCCAAGCCCATCTTACAAGTAAATGGACTTATTTGATTTGAATTTTCCTGTTTTATTAGTCAGCATTCCTTTAATGGCCCATTTGATAACATGAGGGCTCAATGTCCATTCCTGTTTATCCCCTTATTCTCCCCTTTTTGGACGTTCATGTCATTCTCTCCTAAGGCAGAGAGCTTATTTCATACTTTTGTGGGAAATAATCAGAAGGAATTCAAGATTACATTCTTCTTCTTTTTTTTTTAAGATTTTATTTATTTGACAGACGGAGATCACATGTAGGCAGAGAGGCAGGCAGAGAGAGAGGGGGAAGCAGGCTCCCCACTGAGCAGAGAGCCTGATGCAGGACCTGATCCCAGGACCCTGAGATCATGACCTGAGCGGAAGGCAGAGGCTTAACCCACTGAGCCACTCAGGTGCCCCAAGATTACATTATTCTTATGGCTCATAGTTTTAGAACAAGAGAGAGACCTCCTGGTGTTTATATATCAGAGAAAACTGATTGGCCTCACTTAGGCTGTATGGTCACTCCAGAACCGGTCACTTCTGAGTGTTCACCCCTATAATGGCAGTAAGGTGTGTATATGTGTGTTGGCATGGGGGGTGGGGAGTTCTCCAAATAGTAATTTTAGCTCCATGTAAACCACATGGAATTTTGCACAGCAAAGAGCAGGGGTACATACTCAAAGAAATGGGGAACCTGGGCTAGGAGGACAGTGTATCTATAACTCTTTTCCTGAAGAAATGACTAAGGTATGAATGGAGGAAGGAAGGAGGGAGGTAAGGTTATGTAGGAGGAGGAAGAAGAGACAGGACTGAGGGAACCCTTCATCTTAAAATGTGCTCATCAGCTCCTGAATGAAAGGAGGAAGAGTAGCTGTGGTTCCTTTTGATCAAGCATTATTTTAAGACCATCGCAGAGGACGGCTTTAGATTCAGGCTGAGGTTTGCTGCTGCCTTTGCCGGGCTTGAGTTCGGGGTTTGTACTCTCCGCCTCTCCTTTCCTGCCATTTGGCTGTGTGAAGGAACGTCCTGGGGGACGCCTGATGTCCTCAGGGGAAAAGAGTGGTAATTTGCAAGGAAGTCCTGGGTCTGTTCTGCAGATGTCCAGAGAGAAGCAGGAGAAGACACACTCATGTTAAGCTCAGTTCTGTTTCTGTCTCTGCTTGCCACGGCCGATCATTCTGAAGGCTCCCACAGAGCAGAGAGTTGGGGACGTTCCCAGCCTCACTTTGTCTCAACCGGTGGAGGAGCTAGAGGACCTGCTGTGGGGTTAGGTACTCCCTGCGAGTGGATGGGAGCGTGGATTTGTGTCTCTAGAGGGTCTGATGCTCAGACTAATTCCCACACCAGGGTCCCTGAGGCCCTTCCAAACCATCACACCCTCCGCCTCTTGATTACCTGGGCTGACGAGAATGCTGCGTGGGCACCCAACGAAATCGTTAATCTCGATGTCACCTATTTTGGCTGTGGACTTCGCTCTAGGGCTCAAGAGTCATTTTGCAGAAAATATTCAATCCTAATGATGTTTATCGTGACTGATATTAGAATGGGTGAGTTCTGTAAGTGCCATCAAGCCAGCTGGCCTGTGGTTGGAAATTATTTGGTATCAGAAAATTGACCTTCAATGAAAAGGTCACTGCAGATTATACACAAAATAAGTGAGCTGGGGGAGATTGGGGGTGATTATTTGTACTCAAGCTTAGGTCTACAAATGCCATCTTTTTATTTATTTTTCCTGCCTCCTTGAAAAGCTGTACATCATTTGCCTTTCCATTTACCTGTGAGATGTTAGGAGTGAAAATCCACTACAATTTAGCTACTGTAAATTCTAAGAACCCATCATACCTCATTGTCCCTAAGCTGAGAAGAAAGGTATACAGTCAGGTATTTTCATATTTTTTACCTTAATATAGATTTTACATGTAGATCTGTAATATTCATAGATTCACATAAGTGCACAAAATATGTTCAGGGATATGTTAATATATATGCATTTAAGAATATACTTTATCCATGCAATATATATTTTAAATATATGGCATATATATGTGTGTGTGTGTGTGTGTATACTTTTTTAAAAAGATTTTATTTATTTATTTGACAGGGAGAGAGGCAGCGGGACAGAGAACACAAGCAGGAAGAATGGGAGAGGGAGAAGCAGGCTTCCCACAGAGCAGGGAGCCTGATATGGGGCTCCATCCCAGGACCCTGGGATCATGACCTGAGCCCAAGCAGTTGCTTAACAACTGAGCCACCCAGGTGCCCCAGCCTATATTTTATTTTCTTACAGTCTTGTGAGATAGATGCCATTATCCTCATTTTTATAAATGAAGAGACAGAAGAAATTAGGTAACTTTCCCAAGATCATGGGGTCAGTAGGGGTCCTCAGATGCAAATAATAGAAACCAATCATGATGAATTCAGCAGAAGATAAAATATCAAAACGGTGTTGGACAGCAGTGTCTCCAGGACGGCTGGGGATACAGGTCTAGAGACCACACAGCCAGGAATAACACTGCCCATAGCCCCACTCCTGCTACCTGAGGTCCAAACCCTGAGATGTGTTGCTCACAGAACACCAGAGAGCGAGCGAGCCTTGGCCACTGCAGCCTCCGAAGACAGGTGAAGCTGAGGCTGGTTGCTGCCTGTTAGAAAGGCTGCCTCAGGCTTTGCTTCTTTGACAGACTTGCTTCCATTTCCAAGTTTGGGCATGTGAGTCTGATGGGAGCTTTTTTTTTTTTTTTCTGAAAGGAAAATACATTTATAAATGGGGAAAAGCCGGTCTCATACACAAATTCCAAAACTTGGGTAAGTTCAAGGTTATTATGTAGCACTGTACTATAATCACCAACAAAAAGGACAAATAATGTTCATTGTCATTTTCTGAAAGGAAAATACAGTTATAAATGGGGAAAAGCAGGTCTCATACACAAATTCTAAAACTTGGGGAAGTTCAAGGTTATTATGTAGCACTGTACTATAATCACCAACAAAAAGGACAAATAATGATGTCTGGGTCGCTCAGTTGGTTGGGTGTCTGCCTTCTGCTCGAGTTGTGATCCCAGAGTCCTAGGATCAAGTCCCGCATCGGGTTCCTTGCTTGGCGGGGAGTCTGCTTCTCCCTCTTCCTGCTGCTTCCCCTGCTTATGCACGTTTCCTCTCTCTCTCTGACAGATAAATAAAATCTTTTAAAAAAAATGGTTTTGGGGAACCATGAGAGTTTTGGGCTTGAGACAGAGTAACCACTTAAATTTTTTTTTTCAGCCACACAGGTAGTTCATGAACATTTAAAAAAATTAAACATTACAAACATGTGTCAAATGGTCTTGACTATCGTCAGCAGCCCCCAGGGAATTCTTCCGTATGAGAACCCATCACTCTTCTTAGTACAGATCCTTCTAAACCTTTTCGTATGTGTCTTCACCCAAAGCTTCACAGACAATGGGTAGCACTGTTAGGTGTGTGTGTTTCCTTCAGCACCATGTCTTAGAGACACCTCCATATTGGGATGTCCAGATTTACCTCGTAGTTTATGTACTGGGTGGCATTTCATGATATGACCACATAGAGCAGCTTGCTCTGATGGTCCCCTGCTGATGCACATCTAGGACATCTGAGTTTTTTGCTATTGCCAACAGTGTTCCAGTGAACATCCTTGAACATGTCTCTCTGTGGACCCTGTGTTTCTCCAGGGTGGCTGTGAAAAGCGAAACGGCTGAGTCACTGGGGATGCACATTTAAATGTTAATAGATCCTGGCAAGTTGCCCTGGAAAGCTCCTGTACGAAATTATACTCCCACTGCAGTTCTGAGACAACCATTTCCCCACATCAATGACATTAGCAAACTTCTTAATTTTTGCTCATGCGAAGTGATTTTAATTTGCAAGTCCCTGAACACTGGTAATGATGAACATCTTTTTGCGTATTTGTTCACTATTTGTACTTCCTCTTTTGTGTGTGCTCTATCCCTGTTCTTCCATATCTCATTTGTAGACTTCTGAGGATAGGGATGGTGTGTCCTGTCCCTTGTTGTATCTCCCAAGCCCATGACAGCATGTTACGAAGTAATTGCCCAAATACATAATGAAATGATCTAAGTGAGTCATCATAACCTTTAACCTAAGCATGATTTTGCACTTTTTTTCAAAGACACAGTCTGAAATCTCTTTCTCTGGACTGAGGATTAAAGCAGAGTATTAGATTAGGCCTTTTATGGAAAAATCAGACCCCAGTCACTTTTGCTGATAGAAAGTTGTCCTGGAACACAAAGTCAGAGACCTCCAGGCACTTTAAAATTCATTCAAACTTGTGTGGGAGCCAAGATGGCCCTGCACAGTGGTTTTTCTGACCGTCACTTTTGCCTGACCAAGACTGCCCCTACATTCAACAAAATGTGTCCCCTAACTATGTGCTTTTTGAGAGGTGGTTACCAGCATTGGAAGACTAAAATCCTCTAAGTACATGTCCAGAATCCTGGCTTTCCTGGAAAACAGTAGACCTGGGGACACTGGGCCTTTCAGAAGAGGGAGTCCTCCCCAGTTTACCATAATCCCTGGGTCTTTGGCTTCTGGAGGCATTTGAATCTTCCCCTTCTGGTGTTCAATACAGTTGGAAGATAAAAGTAAACCCATTTAAAAATAAAGAACAGAAAGGGCGCCTGGGTGGCTCAGTTGGTTAAGCATCTGCCTTCGGCACAGGTCATGATCTCAGGGTCCTAGTGATAAGGTTTTGGAATATAGATGAGGTTCAGTGAGGTGAGGTCCGGAGCCAATGGCCAAGAAGGAATTCTTGAGACGTCTTTGGTGCAAAATGGTGGTTTTATTAAAGCGCGGGGAGAGGACCTGTGGGCAGAAAGAGCTGTTGCCCCGGGTTTGTGAGGTGCGGCTGATTACATACTTGGGAGTTGGGGGAGGTAAAGAAAAGTGAGGTTTCAAAGGGATTTTTGTATATTAAAGTAGAGTCACAGGATACTGGAGGTCTTGCCATTGTCAGGTTAAGGTTGTTCTTCCTTCTAGTAAGGCGTTAACAGTAAGATCACTGGGAGCTTCCTGGAGGAACATGACACTCTGCCCGCTTCACGGATCTGTCAGTGGGCTGCAGGTTATAAGGACATTTAATTGTGTCTACATTTCCTTCTAGAAGCTAGGTTATTGATAGAAATGCTTTGTTCTTGTAGATTGCTACGGCATTTTGTAAACGGAGGGAGATTCAGTCTTACAGGATTGTGATTTCTTTTCTTTTTTTTTTTTTTTTAAAGATTTTTATTTATTTATTTGACAGACAGATCACAAGTAGGCAGAGAGGCAGGCAGAGAGAGAGGAGGAAGCAGGCTCCCCACTGAGCAGAGAGCCCGATGCGGGGCTCGATCCTAGGACCCTGGGATCATGACCTGAGCCGAAGGCAGAGGCTTTAACCCACTGAGCCACCCAGGTGCCCCAGGATTGTGATTTCTATATGTTAACTATTTGTTTTTTCCTTTTCTTAGCTTTAGGGCGGCCAGGAGTGCATGAGAAATGTCATCTATATCCCATGGGGAGGGTCGTGGGGTGTCTGCTTCTGCTTTGTCCTCAGCTTGCCTTCTGTTCTCTCATCACTAGGATGGAGCCCCCTGTGGGGCTCCCTGCTCAGCAGGGAGTCTGCTTCTCCCTCACCCTAGGCCCCTCCCCCCACTCCCTCTCTCTGTCTCTTTCTCTGTCTCTGTCTCAAATAAATGAATAAATAAAATCTTTAACTTGATTAACAGTTGTCTTATGTAGTTGGGTGCTACCATATTGGGGGTAAATATTTACAATTGTTAGATCTTCCTGGTGGATAGACCCTTTAAGAATGATGTAGTGTCCTTCTTTATCTCTGACTACAGCCTTTAGTTTAAAATCTAATGTATCTGATATGAGAATTGCTACCCCAGCTTTCTTTTGAGGCCCATTGGCATGAAAGATGCTTCTCCATCCCTTCACTTCCAGTCTGGATGTATCTTTATTTTTTTAATTTTTTAAAATATTTATTTATTTATTTGACAGACAGAGATCACAAGTAGGCAGAGAGGCAGGCAGAGAGAGGGGAAGAAAGGAAGCAGGCTCCCCGCTGAGCAGAGAGCCCGATGCGGGGCTCGATCCCAGGACCCTGAGATCATGACCCGAGCCAAAGGCAGAGGCTTTAACCCACTGAGCCACCCAGGCGCCCTGGATGTATCTTTAGGTTCCAAAATGGGTCTCTTGTAGAAAGCATATGAAAATAAAGAATAGAAAAAACTACAAGGCAGTGTGGGGTATCACCCGGGTGATAGCATATGGACGTGCAGAGGGATTCTGGAGGAAGAAGGGGCCTTGCAGGCTGGAGGGGTCACAAGAGATATATTGTTTATTAGCTGGGCCTTGAGGATAGACAGGCCTTGCTGGGTGGGGAAGGGGTGAGAGAGAAGGAAGGCCAGAGGAGCAGTGTTAGCAGAGGTTTAGGTAATACTGTTGTGGAGAATGTGTGCATTTCCGTGACCTGAAATTCACAAAGACCAGGAGCATTGCTGTTGTTCATGATGGCCTTGAAAGCTGCAAAGTGGAGGGGAAATTTTGTTTGCATTTTCCCCCAAATGACTTGTCCCAGGAGATACAGGGAGATAGTGTTAGAGATGTGATTTGGGGACAGGACATAGAGGGGCTTGGCTTCCCAGGGAAGAGTCTTGATCCTGTAGGTGATGGAGAATCTTTGAATTTAACCTAGAAGGTGATTTCAGTTATATACAGGGTGTCATAACAGTGACCATTTACTACTACTTTTTATGTTCCTCACACTATGCTGAGCTTTTTTAAAAAAATTGAGGTGAAATTCACATAACTTAAAATTAGTCATTTTGAAATGTAAAATTCTGTGGCATTTAGTATATTCACAAAGTACTAGCCAGCATCTCTAGTTCCAAGATGTTTTCATCATCCTAAAAGGAAAACCCATAACCATTCAGCAGTCACTCCCTCTTCTCTCCTCCTCTCTTGACCCCTCTAGCCTGCGTTCTGTTTCTATTCATCCTGGATTTTTCTCTGTCCGATTTATCGATCCTAAATATTTCATCTAAATGGAATCATACAATATACAGCCTCTGGTGCCTGGCTTTTTGTACTCAGTATAATGTTATTAAGGGTGACCATATACACATCAGTACATTGTTCCTTTTGATGGCTGAATGATATTCCATTGTATGGATGTGCCACAGTTTGTTTATTCATTCACCATATGATCCATTGATGGCCTTCTGGGCTGTGTCCACCCGTCGGATGTTGTGAACGGTGCCACGATCAACATTCATGTGTGAGTATCTGAGCATTTGTTTTTAATTCTTTTGTGTAGAAGTAGAATGTCTGACTCATATGGTAATTTTATGTTCGACGTTTTCGAGGCTTTGCTGATCTGTGTCTTTTCTTTTAATCTTCTCACCAATCAGTGAGGAAGAGCCATAGTTACCTCTTACAGGTAAGAAATTAGAGGCAAGAAAACTGAGGTCCAGAGAAGTTACGTGGCTCTCCTAAGATTGCACAGCTGGAAGGAAAGTGGTAGAGTTGGGATTTAAGCCCAGGACTGGTTCTGAGTTTAGAACTGGAGCCCTTAACCATTAGGCAGCCTTGCCTCTCTTAGAGCACCTAAGGAGGATGGCATTATGCATCAAGAAACGAGCTCATTTCCTCGCTCAGGGAACCATTAATTGAAAGAAAATTTTTCTTCTGGCTGCAGGAATTTACCTAATGGCAAAGCTACAAAGCCACCTATTGTCTGTTGGACTGAACAAGAGTTTTAACAAAAAAAGGAAAGTGAAAACAATCTCTGTGGGCACTTTTCTCCTCCCTTGTGCAGGCAGACATCATTGCCACCTGGAAAGAGCAGGGACACATTCTCCCAGCCTTTCCCCCTTTCAGTGTGCTTGTGGCCATCCTGTTAGTCTGTAGCCACCTCTAACCCCTTTGCCGGGGGACTGGTGATTTCAGGTACAGTGGAACTCTCAGGTAGCATGTCTGAGTGGGAAGTTGCCCAAACATCTGACTCTTCATTTCATGTAGGGCTTTCCTACTGCTTGCCAGGGAGAAGCCAGAATAAGTGGTGTTCATTAGGATTAATGCCCATTGAATGGAAATGTGAAATTGATCACAGATAGCCCTTTTTGAAATGAGGCCCCAGGGTGACTGAGAAGTAAGACAGGAACAAAGTCTCCTCTGGGTTCATCACAACTGAGACCTGGTAACTGCTGAAAAGTGAAATCGATCTATGACACACATGGTTACTAGGAAGTGCCAGCATCACTGGGGTGAGCGGGGGGGCACACAGGCCTCAAAATCTCTGCTGGATCTGCAACCCTAGAGAGGTACTAAAGAGCCTAGCTATATCCCGAAATGCTCCCATCTTGTTCTTTTTTTTTTTTTTTTTTTTTTAAAGATTTTATTTATTTATTTGACAGAGAGAAATCACAAGTAGGCAGAGAGGCAGGCAGAGAGAGAGGAGGAAGCAGGCTCCCTGCTGAGCAGAAAGCCCGATGTGGGGCTCGAACCCAGGACCTGGGATCATGACCTGAGCCGAAGGCAGCGGCTTAACCCACTGAGCCACCCAGGTGCCCCTCTCCTCCCATCTTGTTCTAAAGTGACATCTTTTCTCAGGCTACAGGAGGACAGGGTCACTTCAAACACCTGAGTATGTTGACAGCGGGCTGCTTACTAAGGTGTGTGATACTGAAACACAAAGTTGCATTTCTTTTTTTTTTTTTTAAAGATTTTTATTTATTTATTTATTTATTTATTTATTTATTTATTTGTCAGAGAGAGAGAAAGAGAGTGAGCACTGGCAGATGGAGGCAGAGGGAGAAGCAGTCTCCCCGCAGAGCAAGGAGCCTGATGTGGGACTCGATCCCAGGATGCTGGGATCATGACTTGAGCCGAAGGCAGCTGCTTAACCAACTGAGCCACCCAGGCGTCCCACAAAGTTGCATTTCTAAGTAACTTCTTAACCCCTTTTGGCATATTGAACTCTGTTGTCCATCTGATATAAATCAAAGCCTCCGGAATGTGCCGTGGTTTCTATTTCTGTGTTTGTGTCTTGGTTCGTACTTAGCCGTTAAGTTGCGCCTTTTGCATTTGCTCTTTCACACCCATCAGTGAGTTCCCTTGCTCTCTGGTTTCTCGTTGGCTTTGGCCAGTGGTAGGCACTAGCAGGAGATTGGAGGGAAGGAAGGAAAAAGGGAGTTGAGCACATCTGAATTCCTAATTCACATCCTGATGGGACACACGTCAGTAGTGGTTGTGCTTCTCTGTGGTGGCCCATAGCTCCTGTTGAGTGACCCTTTCCCAAAGCTATAGATTTTGTTGAGTTCTGGTAAGCCTTCTTCCATTTATTGTCCTTTTAATCCTAGGGGTGGTATCAGCTTCCCACATTTTTTTTTTTTTAATCTCTGGGGGTCTTTGTTCCTTGTGGGTTTTCTTTAGCTGGCCCACAACTTTATAAAGAGTCCTTCCTCATCCTCTTCAGGATGCCGTCTGTTTCCTGCCATGACCTTTCCCAGGACCCAATACCCGATATCTCCTGTCCCTATGGCAGGTTATCTGATAGTTGATAGGATGAAGTAAGAACCCCCAGGCTGGAACAGAATACAGGCTGAAGAGTATCAAACTGTGGCACCATCATCTTGTGCCCAATGACACTGGACCAGAGAACAGGAGTTTTGAGAACAGGAGAACAGAAGGCTGAGGAATTTGTTCAGGAAATGGAAGCAGCAGAGGAAACTAGAAGAGAAGTTGCCTAGGAGGAGGCATACAGAACAGAAGAATTAAAAATAACTTTCTGACCAAAGTCATCAACCTGTAGCAACCCGAGAGCCATTTGGTGAGATGATCTATGAGTTTCAGCTAAGCATGTGCAGCTCACTTTCGTATGTACCCTTATTGCTAGAGTGACTTTTCCCTTTTCCCTTTTGCATATAACTAGGCCATCTCCTATCTTTTCATTCAAGGATGTGAGCTCCTTGCAGGTTCCTGGAATGAGCCAAGTCGTTTCTTACTTCTGTCCTTTCTCACTCAAATAGTTCTCTTTGACAGCTTTTCCACCATTGATGATTCTTAGTCTTTCTTTAAGACTTGGTCAACTATGATAATTGTTAGTCTTTCTTTAAGATTGCCTGAGAGGCTCAGGAAGCCGTACCTACTCCCTGGTCTGATGGAGATGCCTTTCTGTACTCCCATAGCACTGTTCCTAGTCTTCTCCTCTACTCCCCTACTGCTGTGACATGGAATCTGTACAGTCGGATTTTGGTCCCACTTATGGTGCAAGAAGTAGTTTAATAATTGTGATTAGGGGAAAGGACATTAAAAAATTCAGATATTTGGGGGCACCTGGGTTGCTCATTTGGTTAAGCGACTGCCTTTGGCTCAGGTCATGATCCTGGAGTCCCAGGATTGAGTCCCACATTGGGCTCCCTATTCAGTGGGGAGTCTGCTTCTCCCTCTGATCCTCTCCTCTCTCCTCTCATGCTCTCTCTCACAAACTCTCTCTGTCTTTCTCAAATAAATAAATCAAATCTTTAAAAAAAATTCAAATATTTTGGAGATCCTTGGGGACAGTGGGATAAAAAAAGACTATGGATACTTTGAGAGTGGGAAGGGTGGCTGTAGAAGTTCTGAAAAATTCTATTTCATAAGGTGAAGACATATACTTCTAACTATGAAACCGAGCTCTTCATACATTAAATAAAATTGAATATATCAACATTTTGTTCAAAGGGAAGCAAAATCCCCCCAAAAGGAGGGGAAGGAACAAGTCTTAGGGTAAAAGGACATTTTCATCAGGATCCACTAAGCTTCTTGCCCTCAGGAGGGCCCAGATAAATACCAGTGAAGAAAACTACATGTATCTGTTTGTCATGGTATGTGTTGGAAGTCCTCAAGACCACTCCCAGGCTTGGTGATTTGCTAGGAGGATTTATGAACTCAGCATATAGTCATACTGATGGTTATAATATATTACAGCAAAGGTCACAAAGCAAAGTCAGCTTAGGGGAAGGTTCATGGGGTGAAGACCAGAGGAAACCAGGTAGAGACTTCCCAGAGCTCACCCCAGTGGAGTCACACAGCGTATGCTTAATCCCCTCGGCAATGAGCTGTGACATGTGAACTCTTCTCTACCAGTGAAGTTCATCAGAGACTCAGGGCCCAGGGTTTTTACTGGGGGTCGTCACATAGGCAACCTTCTGCCTGTACATGCCTGAGATCCAGACTTGCTGAAGGAAAATGGGTGTTTACCATAACCTGTATTGTTTTCACAGTTTAGGCACAGTGAGCCCTCTTCTCAATTCTGGGAATGTTGGGAGCCGTCTCCAAATCCAAGTGTGATGATGCCAGCAAAGGGCCAACTTTGAAAGCAGGACTCTCTAAGGAGAGCAGTCCTCAATCCTGCTATATTTGCCTTTTTTCCCCTCACGTGGTGTAGCATGGATTACCCATGGTTAAAGGTGGCATCTGTGTAGTTCCAGCAAGTAGATGTCCCTTCTCCTTCGATCCCATGAAGAATGGGGGCTTCCTGGAATATGAGTTTAGATTTCTTTTCCCAGATACCTTAGCAGTGATTTCCAAACCTCAAAGGAACTGCCAACAGTTGGCTCTAATTAAATGGCTACTCACTAGCCCCTTCTTTGCATCCCATCCCAAGGGGCTTAAGTCCAAGTTCCCAGCAGCCATCCCTGCTGCAGATAATAAGACTCATCTTTCAGGGCAAAGCTAGGAGTTAAAGCCCATGTTACTAGAGGGCTCTCCATCAAATAAACTTTTTTTTTTTCTAATGTCACTGGTTTTACTTTTTATTTTATTTTATTTTATTTTTTATTTATTTATTTTTTTAGACTTATATTTATTTGACAGACAGAAATCACAAGGAGGCAGAGAGGCAGGCAGAGAGAGAGGAGGAAGCAGGCTCCCCGCTGAGCAGAGAGCCGGATGCGGGGCTTGATCCCAGGACCCTGGGATCACGACCCAAGCCGAAGGCAGAGGCCTTAACCCACTGAGCCACCCAGGCGCCCCTTGTTTTATTTTTTAAAAGAAATTTTATTTACTTATTTGTTAGGCAGAGAGAGACAGAGAGACAGAGAGACAGAGAGTGAGCGCACACAAACAGGGGGAGCGGCAGGTAGAGGGAGAAGCAGGCTCCCCACTGAGCAAGGAGCCCAATATGGGACTCAGTCCCAGGACCCTGAGATCATGACCTGAGCCAAAGGCAGATGCTTAACTGACTGAACCCCCCAGACGTCCCAGATAAACTCTTTTTATCTGCAGGGCTTCATGTACCGCTCCTCTTCACCATACATCCTAGTCATACCATCCTGGTTTTTGCCTACCCATGCTACCTAAGGTCCTGTGGCTCCTGTAGAATGCTATTCCATTCTCTCTAGCCGGCCCAGACCTTGCTCATCAGGTTAGGCTGAGGGGTGGCTCGTGGTGCTGGTCTGGTAGCCAGCAGAAGAGGTGGGGGCATTGTTTTGTTAGGCACCTACCCCATTTGAGGTTTTCTTCTTCTTCAAACAAGGGAAGGGGACTGTCTTTGTACAAGAGGGAGGAGGACACTTCAGGAACCCCGGAAAGCTCAGTGGGATCATAGGGTCAAAGGTAATCAAGTGCATCTTCCCAGGTATCCCCACCCCAAGTCTTGGCATCCTACTCCTTCCCATCAGGCTCCTGATTTTGGTGTAGGAATCCAACCTTCTCTGAGTTCTTCACAGTTACATGCTGTGTACTTTCTTCAGCTTTCTTTTCATGCTGAAGAAGATCGGGGTTTCGTTACATACTGCCAAGGAGGCTCTCTGACACAATTTGCTCTAAATTGTTGAATGACTGCCCCAAAGCTGTCATTTTTTTCTCTCTCCAGTGCATTTGTGGTATTTAGCAACAGCCACCCAAATTCACAATCCTGATAATTACTGTATCTCTGATTCCTCCTCTCTAGCACTAGTAATGTTGCACAAGCCAGTGCATCCTTTCCACCTATAGCCTGTCCTAGGTGAAAGTCTTAGCATTTGTGCCCATGTGCCAGGGACAGCTGATGCTTCATCTCACCAGTGATAGGCTTCTTATTGCTAGACAACCAATCAGTGACCCGACTCCAGAATTCTTCCTTTGAGTTTGATTCTTAAGACTGCTCCTTATACCAACTCTCTTAGGTCAATGTAGGAGGCAGAATAATGGCTCCAAAGATGTCCCTGTCCTAATCCCCAGAATCAGCAAGTATGTTACCTGATATGGGAAAGAGGACTTTGCAGATATAATTAAGTGAAGGGTCTTGACATGAGGAGATGATCCTGGATTATCCATCTGGGACCAGTGTATTTATAGGAGTCATTATAAGAGGGATGCAGTAGGGGTCACAGTCAGAGAAGGTGATGTGACAATGGAAGGAAAGGTTGCAGTGATGCAGGGCCATGAACTGAGAAATGTAGGTGACTAACAGACATTGGAAAAGGCAAGGAATGGGTTGTCTTTGAGAGTCTGCAGAAGAAACACAGCCCTACCAATATCTTGATTGAGCTCAGTGAGATCTGGGTCAGATTTCTGCCCTCCAGAACTATAAGATAATAAATTTGCATTGCTTAAGCTGCTGTGTGTTAATTTATTAGAGCACTGATAGGAAATGAATATAGTTGGGTTCCCTAGAAGCAGAGCTTGAGTCAGGGGTTTGGGTATACACGATCTATTGAAAGAATGCTCTCAGGAGATCCCTGTAGGAGACTGAGGAGGACAAGGTGAAAAAGATTGACAGGCAAGGGTGTGGCCCCATGGCCTTGGCCTTGCATGGAAGTTACACCGCAGAGTTATTCTCTCTTGAGGCAAGGATGCTGCCCTTTGATTCTGGTTTCAGGCAGTCACTGGAAGCCCCTGGGTTGGTGAGGATGTTGCGGTGGGGTGGGGTAGGACGTCCCCTTCTAGATGACATGACTCCTGTCAGCAAAGCTTTTCTCTGAGAAGGGAGGCACCTGTGACCTGTTATCAGCCAACACAGCAGCTGGGCATGGGTGCACAATCCTGGTAGTAGAGACCCTTATACTGAACAGAACTCGTATACTCCAGTGAGACCACGTGATATGCCAGAGCAGAGAAATTAAAACAAATGTAATCAATGGTGGCTTTCCTAGCCTGATTGCTTTGGCCTCCAAATGCAGGCTCAGTCTGACTTTCACAGAAGCAGCGAAGTGAATTCAGCTGCCTAGTAACCATGACTTGGTGGCTTTGCAGATTTCAGCTGTTTTACTGAATTTTTCCAGCTTCTGTTTTAGTTTATCCAAACAACCTTGGCTTGCCCTCGTCGACTGTTGGTCTCGCAGTTCGCATCAGGCCACTGGCACTATCGCATCTGAGCGAGAAGCCCCTTGAACTAATTGACTCAGTGGAGAATTTTTGGCTCATCTGGGACCTCTGAGGGGGCAGTGCTGGTCCTTGAATACTAATTGCTGGCCTGTCACCTGACTTGATCAACACAGGATGTGGGATACCAGTAGCTAGTCTCCAGTGGAGATAGGATTTCAGCCTTAATTATTTTACCCCTTGACGGCACAACGAAAGCATCCAAACTGATGGAAAATGGGATTCTTCACTGAGCCGCATCATGCCCCAGATCTGTAATTTGATACAAAAGCTTCACACAAATTGAAATTAAAATGAATTTTAGATGCTTCCTCCCATCAAAGCAGTTTGCACCAGCAGGCTTCTCTCTTTCATGAGTTTGCTATAGAAAAGGAGGAACCGGACGGCTCTGCTGTTAGTGACTGTGGAAGTAACACGGTCTCCCTGCTTGTCGACTGCAGGCAAGAAAATGACATAAAATGGAAACCAATTGGAGGTCTAATTATCCTTTTCAAAATGACTTCATCCTGTGGCGTGGCCCACTGAATACATAAAAGACACCTTTCTTTTTCTTTCTTCTTTTCCCTTTGGGTATTTGGGGCCACCCTAACAGAGGGTCACACTGGGATTCAGGAGACGAGGCACTCAGGGTTTGAGTCTAATTTACCTGCTTTGTAATACCTACAGAGGGAGTGGCTTTCTGCCAAGCATTGTTGAAGCACTCCTCAGATAGTGACACATTTATTTCTCATAATGACTCGATGAGGTAGGTACTGATATTGTTTCTATTCTAGAGAAAACTAAGGAACAGAGAGGTGGAGTGATTTGCTCAGAGTCACACAGCTTGTAAGCAGCACCAGAGCTGGAATTTGAACCTGGGTAGCCTGGCTCCAAGTTCAAGATCTTAATACACTATCTTCTTCTTTGTAATGAATCTGGCTGGAGTTTGGTTTTCACAAGGAAAACAAAAAGCTCCCATCTGTCCTCACTGGTAGGGCAGGCCTTTGGTCACAGCAGGGGCAGGAGAGCAGATCCAGGTGTGTTCACGGCACATCCCGAGGGTCATCCTTGAATGTGATGCCCCCCATATTCTCATTCACAAAAGGGTCATATTATGCATACCATTCTGCTCTAGTTTCTTTCTTTCCATTTATTTATCTATTTTTAAATTAACATAGAATGTATTATTAGCCCAGAGGTACAGGTCTGTGAATCACCAGGCTTACACACTTCATAGCACTCATTATAGCCCATACCCTCCCCAGTGTCCATGGGAGATAGCCCTTGCTTCCTTGCTCTCCAGTTTGCTCCCATTCATATTGTCCCCCAAAGTGGATGGAGAACACCTGTTTCTTCATACCTTGCCGGTACTGTGCGTCAGGAAACTAACATTGCCTGTGTGATAAGTGAAAAATGCTATCTTGGTGCTCCTGGGTGGCTCAGTGGGTTAAGCCTCTGCCTTTGGCTCAGGTCATGATCTCAGGGTCCTGGGATGGAGCCCTGCATTGGGCTCTCTGCTTGGCAGGGAGCCTGCTTCCCCCCCTCTCTCTGCCTGCCTCTATGCCTACTTGTGATCTCCCTCTTTCTGTGTCAAATAAATAAAATCTTTTTAAAAAATGCTATCTTGTTCTTGTTTTGATTAATTATGAGCTCAGCTAAGCATCTCTTCATTGTTTACTGGCTAGCTGAATTTATTTTTCTGTAAACTGCTTCCTTGAATGCTTTGTTCATTTTTTTTTTCCACTCGAGTTCTTTATCTTTTTCCTACTGATTTGTAGACACCTCCTTCATTTTTTAAAGCCTTGGAGGGCTCTAGCTCTTTACTTTATAGCTGGCCTTATACTCTAGCCTGGAAAGACTTTGGTTGAACCAACTTTCCTCCTTCTTTTCCTTTGCTTTTCTCCCCTTTAATCTTTATTTCCGAGTACAGTGCTATGCACCCTGTGGACACAATAAACATGTGCTGGTTGACTGTTTTATTTATCTGATTTTTATGGCTTCTTTCCTCTGAAGAGCTCCACAGACTTTATAGTCATTAACTCGATAACCCTCAAAGCACTCTAGTGTGGCAGCTGTAATTACTGTCGGGGTTTTTGAGATGGTGAAACAGAAGAGCCAAGATTCTCCAGAATTATTCTTTGAGGGCCTCAGAAAGGGACTTGGGGGGAGTTCAGCCTCTTCACAAGCTCTGGACCAAAAGAGTATAAAAAAGGGTCCCAGTTAGAATGATTGCGGATTGGTGGTAGGTGATCACCGGGTCTACAGAGATTTCTCCAAGTCCCCTTCTGAACGAAGACTGAATAGAGGGTATGTGCGCCTGGTTCAAGTCCTAGTTCATTTTCTCAACAACTGTGTGATGATGGGCAATGAAAGTAACTGGCATTTACTGGGCCCTTCCTCTATGATAGACCACATGCCAAACATTTTTTGTGCACTGCCTCACTTGGCCTTCAGAGCAATTTTGTGATGTGCTGAAAGGTTAAGTGACTGGCCAGCAATGCCTGGAACTAACTATTGCTGTTTGTAGTGGGCTGAATGGTGGCCCCTGAAAGACATGTCTACGTCCTCAGCACCAGAACTTGTAAATGTGACCTTGTTTGGATAAAGAATCTTTGCAGATGTAATCAAATTAAGGATCTTGAGATGAGATTATCCTGGAATATTTAGGTAGGCCTTAAATCCAACCACAAGCATCCTTAAAAGAAACATACAAAAGAGAGACAGATACAGGTGAAAAGAAGGCCATGTGAGAAGTCAGACTCCTGGTCTTTTATTATGTGGTTACCTATGAATTAGCCGCTTTCATTTCTTTCTGTGCATCTCCCTTTGTCTTATTTTTAATACTAACAATACTTACTGTAAACTTATCTTTTTGTACTTATTATTAATTTGGAGTAAACCATACTTATAAGCTCCCTAGAGCACTCTTAAGTTTGGGGATTCACATGGAGGACTCAGAGGACTCAGGATATAGTTGGACTCATGGCTGAGACTTAGTATCGTGGAAGGATACACAGCAAAACCAGCAAAGGGAAAAGTGCATGGGGAGAAGTCTGGAGGAAAACAGACGCAGGCTTCCAAGAGTCCTCTCCCAGTGGAGTGACACGTGATGTGCTTGATTCCCCCAACAACAAGTTTTGACAACATGTGTGAAGTGCTGTCTACCATGGAAAACTGCTAGAGACCCAGTGCCCATGGGTTTCACTGGGGGCCGGTCACCTAGGGACCTTCTTCCTAGTATGTACCAAAATTCCAGACTCCCAGAAGTAAAGCAGATGTTCAGCATGAACCCTTTTGTTTGTACAAACAGGTTAGGTATGGTGGGCACCTTTATCAGTTTTGGAAAGGAGGGAACCCTCCTGAGGTCCAAGTTCCCGGACACCGGTGAAGGGCCAACTTTGCAAGCAGAGCTTGGTAAGCTTAGCAATCTCAAGCCTGCTGTGTTTACTTTCTGCATGGCATATGATAAAGGTTGATTATTTCCAGACATTATTTTATTTAATATCTTACAGGACGGAGGGTATTATTATTCATACTTCAGAGATGAAGAAATTGAGGTTATAGGGGTTTAAGGACCTCACCCCAGACTGTCATTGGTAGATCAGAGCTCAGGCAGGTTAGAATATCATCACTGTTCAGTAAGTCATTCCCATTACAGGGAAGAGCTTTAGGGAAGAGAGCGGTAGTTCCAAGGGGCTCCTAACAGAGAGCACGTAGGCTGGGTTATGCTAGAGGAATCCCTGTATCTCCATGACATAATAACCCATTTTACTTTCCAGTTAAGCCTCCTCTCTATTGTTGGTCAGACTGGGTTGCTGTTCGGTATTGTCCTCCCTCTGGGGCCCCGCTATTAGAAGAGCCACTGCTGCCTGTCACCGGGGTAGGAGGAAAGCACAGGCGCAGACTGTGCTCTTAAAGCTTCCAGGCTGAAGTGGGATGTGCGTCACGTTCATTGGCGAACACAAGCCACGTGATCTCCCGTAGCTTCTCAAGGGGGTGGGGAAGTGCGATCCTAGTAGGAATATTCCTTGAACAGCACCAAGGACCACATCGGCTTCTGGTTATTGCGCCTCTCCTCTGAACCCTCTGCTGAGCCGTGCCTTTTCTTGATATGGGTATGATTGGAAATCTGGTCCCGGTGGCCTAGAGGGTATCCCTGGAGTCTAGTGGCAATGTCCTGTGTCTGTCATGCATCATTTGTCCATGGACAGCAGACCCCATGCTAGAATTTATAACAGTTAGTGTCTTTGGGGCTCCTCTTTCACTAAGACTCTGTCTCACCCCTTTCTTTTGCCATTGAGCTGAAACCATCCCGACACGAGCTGGAGAGAAACCTCCAGGCTCGATCCAGCTTTTTGAATCCCTACCAAATGTTGCCTAGACATCTAAAACCCCGGGTTCCTTAAAAAAGAATTCCAGGGGTATATTTATTAGCAAGCATGAATTTCGACAGATTTTCATGTTCCTCTCTCTTGGCAGGGAAGGCAGGGATCTCCTGCCAGTTTCTGACAGCCTTGTCGCTAGGTGTTAAGTGAAAAACATCATCAGCCCGATCTATTGATAGGTTCAAGTGACAGTGTATGTTGCCAATCTCAGCCAAGAATCACTTCTGACAATTTTCCCCTCCATCGCGGTGCTTGGGCAGGAACATCCCTCCACCCCCCTTCCTCAGGAGTTTAAGACACTGTAACCATATCAAGGTTGCATATGTCTGCGTGGCGGCAAGCAGTAGGTTTGTGGAGGAATTAAGCAGGGCATATGGCTTCCGGCGGGCTGCCGGCGCCGCCGAAGCGTCGCCCAGCCCTGTGCCAAGCAGCGCTGTTGAAGCTGCTGTGGCCGGTGCTCCCCAAGACAGGGGTTTCAGCCAGACTTGTTGATTAGTGCTCACTGAGGCTGCCAACATGCTCTGCCAGTTTGGTGAGGCTGGCCCCTCTCGTGGACAGACCTTACCCTGCCCTCTCCCGCCACCTGGGGATGACGGTCCCTGCTTGTCCCCAGTTCTCAGCCTTAGGTCAGGCTGACACCCCCCTTCCCCTTCCAACTCTACGGTCTCCTTTTTCCTCTAATCCATTCTCCATCAGGAACTCAGAAAGAGGTTTTCAGAATACAGAGCTGATCATGGCCATAATTATAATAGTAATGGTAGCAGTAGTATTAGTAGGAGTAGTAATCATAGTAATAATAAAACTTCTCTAGTTTCTCAGTGATACTAAGTGAAAAAACAGAATTCTCAGGATCCCTCCATGCTCCTGCCTGGCCCCTGCTCTCCTTTCCTGCCTCATCCACAAAGAGGCCCCTGTTTACTCTCCATGCTCAAGCCACACCAGGCTTCTTTAGGTTCTAGTAAAGACCATGTCTGTCTCTCTCAGTATAAATAAATTAATTGTAAAAAAAAAAGAAGAGTTTGAATTTAAACTTAATTGTGGGATAATTGGATTAATATCTTTCTCTCGGTGGACTTCAATCATCATGTAGGCTGTGGTTGTGTATTATTTTGCTCACTGTTGTAAATCCAGTGCTGTCACAGTGACTAATGCCTGAGAGGAGGTCAATAAATGAATGATTTTGGGGGCAGTTCCAAAATCTTCAGGATGGCCTGTGTAATCCTGTTCAGATGTAAGGACTATCAAGTAGATTTTTAATGTTGCTCTGGCGAGGGGCTTCTTCTTTGGTTAGTTGTGAGAATCCCAACCAGTGGCGATCCCAATTGCCAGTCTTTCTAGCGGCCGAGAGCAGTGACAGGGTTAGGATGGATCAGTAAGCATGGAGTGGTATGGAGTAGAAGTAGGTGGGCTGGTCTGAGTGGTGGTCAGATCCTACAGGGCAGAGGTAGAGGTGAAGCAGTTACATATGGAGGGAACATTCTGGCTATAAAGACATGCCTTTCTATGAATAGCCCACGAATTAGGTGTCTGGTAAATTCAATATTCTGACCCAGAACAGCATGCTTCCACTATTTCTGGAAAGGAAACAGGCATTCCAACTGGATGGATAAGAAAAACTGTGGTTTAGGAGGAATTAGCACTTGAAGACAGGTGAGGATATCTCAAGAGAATATGGAGAATCACTGGGTGAATTCAGAGGTCACAGGTCGCCACAAGTTACATGCCAGAGGAGACGATTTTCAGCTGAAATTGTGAAACTGCAGCCTCCAGTCTTTGATACATAACAAGGGGTAAGAGAGCTGCTAGAAACATGTAGAGGGAAAATGTTCTGATTGTCCAGAAAGAGGAAAATGGCAGAATCTTGAAATTGCAAATCAGACCTTGTAGAAGATACCAGAGAAAATTACAGAAGGATTTAAGTAGAGGTTGTATTCGTTAGAAAAGGAAGCAAGAATCACCAGACTTGTATGGGTTTACTGAGAAGCAGTCTCATTGAACTGACATTATCTCATCTTACTGCAAGGCTATTAGGTGGAAAGATCATGATGAAAATACGTATGCGGCCGATTTTGATTTCAGTGAGGCATTAGGTAATGGTTCCTCTGATACTTTTTTCAGATAAGGTAGAAATTAGTTGAATTTGTAATTGACTAAACTGCCATACCTGAAGGATACCTCACTTTAGACGGAGGCATCCTAGCATTGCACGGACTTCTAAATTTGTCCCTGTCTCTTCTTCTCTCCCTCCGTTCTCTACAGATTTCCCTTGCACATTCTCTTCCCAGGACCTTCTCTCGGTGTGTCACTGATTCTCCAATCTGTACTTCCTTACTTCATTTTTTCTCCAAAACCAGAGAACCACATTTCCGGCTGGAAATCCTGTTTATTTCAAACTAGTCAGCCAAAATGGAATGCCTTACCTTTCTTCCTCCTCACCCCAAATCTCAGTCTTCCCTTTTTTTAGGCAACAGGAAATGAAGAATTTGCTCTGCAACCCGGCATCAGGATCTTTCTTATACTTGGGCTGTAGCTTCTTCTAGTCTTTATTTTTGTTTCCAAGTAGACTGAGGAGAGGTAACACACCGTCATGATCATCACCACCCCTGTCGCCATCCCCACGTGTACCACTACCACCACCACTACCCCCCACCACCTCCACCTCCAACACCACAACCTCCTCCATACCACCATCACCACCACCACTATCGCTGTATTCAACACCATCACCACTGGCAACATTGAAACAGTTTTTGCTTTTTTCTTTTTTTTTGCAGCACCAGAGTGGGAAAACACATAGAGAACACAGAGAGTAAAACTGAGATATTACACATTACCAATGTATTCTGTCATTGGATGCCCACAACCCAATAAAGTAGGTACTATCCTTATTATCACTTCACAGCTGAGAAAGTCTAGTCACAAAGAAGTTAAGCCTCCAGCTCAAGATGATACAGCTCGGGGTGCCTGGGTGGCTCAGTGGATTAAGCCTCTGCCTCCGGCTCAGGTCATGATCTCAGGGTCCTGGGATCGAGCCCCACATTGGGCTCTCCGCTCAGCGGGGAGCCTGCTTCCCCCTTTCTCTCTGCCTGCTGCTCTGCCTAGTCGTGATCTCTCTCTCTCTCTCTGCATCAAATAAATAAAATCTTTAAAAAAAAAAAAAAGATGATACAGCTCACAAATGCAGAGCCCAGATTCATATCACCTTCAGACAGTTCACCTGCAGAGCCCGTACTCTTAACCAATGCTTCCTGCAGAGACAGCTCGCAGGTATAGCTTTCCTAATTCCTCAAAGAATTTTTAAATTTTGTGCCACTAAATGAATCGTATCCTCATTGGTTGTGTAATTAATTGGTTTTGTGGTTAGATTGAGCTTTTTAAGGGCAGGGATTTTCCTTTTATTTATCTTAATACCCTTAGGGCCTAGAACTGTGCTTAGCGTAATAGTGAATGCTGGCAAGGTGATTCCTGTGTCGTTAAGTGGTTTGGATTTTATCAGGGTTCCTTTGCAGGGTTCATTTTTAACAGAATTGCCTGGGAAATTTAGAACCTGTTTTAAGGCTTTACGCAGACCACCTGAATCAATCTCTGGGAGTGGGGTTAGGCAATCCGTATTTTAAACACATTCTCCAGTGATTTTTATATTCTCTTGTTTGAAACCCACTGTGGCCTCTTCCAGGGCTGAGATTCTGTCATGATGATTTTCATTTTGTTCACATAGGACAGTAAAAGATGCCATGAAAAAAAAAAACGGTTCTGGGAATATATTTCTAACATCATTTGATTTCCGGGATTCTATATTCAGCTGTATTGTTTTTGTTGTAAGTTTCCTCAAATCTTTTGTGGAAAGAGCCAAGCTGTATAAATCAATATGAATTTATAAAATTAAGCTATACTGTTTCCCTAAGTCATCAGACGATGGAGGCCTCAATAACACGGCTGCCCTCATGGCCACTAAAACTCTGACCCCCCACTGACCAGAAGGCATTTCTAGCAGAGGCGAGAAGGGCACTGCAGGGTCAGGAGTTTTCTTAAGTACCAGGGGGTCAAGCCATGCAAAGCAAATTACTTCCCCACTTTGTGTTCTCTTCCTGGAATCTTCAGATGTGAGATTGGCCTCATACAAAAATCCCTCACTCTGAAGTCGGCAGACCTGAGCTTATTATATTCTGTCACCACTCTTTGGTCCAGGGGTTACCTTTTCCGAGTTCATCTCCGTATCAGAGAAATGGTTGAAAAAGCCTCGTTGGGATTTGCAAGGACTGGGAGCCGTCAATACTAAAGACCCAAGTGGTTGGGACGCGTACAATGGATACTGCTCTTCTTCCTCCTTTTACTATTAGTTAAAAATTATCACCATCATAATTCTAATTATTTTTACTCCTTTCCTCCAAGTAAGAAGAATAAAATAATTGGATATTTACTGCTGCTGCTCTTGGAGCCTGATAGGCAGCACCATGATAAGTTAAGACTTGTGTTAACTTCCAGAGTTAGTAGTTCATCTCCTTGAAATGTCCCTCAAGGAAGCTCCAACCATGCATTGGCTATCTGACATGTTATCTGTATTTTTAGACATAGATTTTGAAATAAACCTCTGAGATAGATTGCAAAAAATGGCCACAGTATACTCCTTGTGATTTGACTTTGTGATTCTTTCCATTAAGAACTGATACCAGGAATTTCCCATCCATGGAAATTCTGGGAATCTGGGCTGGCCTGTGACTTGCTTTGGCCTATATGGTGAGTTGGGAGTGATAATGTGGCAATTCCAAGCCTAGGCCTGTGCACTCTTGAGAATTTGTCATGGTCATGTGGCAAGAAGGATGGGCAGGATGGTCAGATGGATGAGAGACCTATGGCCGAGTGACCTCTGAAATCCTCTCAGTGGTTAGCCAATAACCAGATATGTGAGTGAGGCCATCCTAGGCCAGCTGGTCACCAGACAAGCTGCCAGCTGCCCACAGACTCAGTTCCCTTCTTTGACTTCATTTTTTTAAAAAAAGATTTTATTTATTTGAGAGAGAGAGAGAGAGAGATATCACAAGTAGGCAGAGAAGCAGGCAGAGGGGTGGGGGGGGGGAAGCAGGCACCCTGCTGAGCAGAGAACCCAATGCGGAGCTTGATCCCAGGACCCTGAGATCATGACCTGAGCCAAAGGCAGAGGCTTAATCCACTGAGACACCCAGGTGCCCCCTTCTTTGACTTCTTGACATTCTATGTGAATCTGAGTCACGGATGAGTTCATATTAATCCCATCATCTTACCATTTTTCAATTATTTACCCATAATGTAGATATACAGATGCTGGGAACATAAGTGGTTAAGAGGCTCCTACGTTCTGCTTTTAGTTTCAGAAATTGGGAGTTAACAGCATTCATCCATTACTTATTCATTGTATAAGTTCGTATTATGTATTCAACCAAAGTATTGAGTGCCATGTTACCTCTAAACCTACGTTTCCTCTCTGAGTTGTTAAATTGGACCTTGTTGACTTGCTTTTGCGTCATGAGTGTCTTATCTGACATAGTGTTAGGGTAAAGTATTGCTAAGTCCACGTAGGTTTCTAACTTGCCTGAAGATTGTGACACGAACTCTGGGAAAAGACATCCTAAAAAATAAAAGAGAGGGAGGACCAGCTCATGTTCTCATCATATCCCACTCACAGTGGCTTCTGTAAGTGTTTGGCTTAGCCTATTAGACAGGAAAACTTTCAGGCAGATTAAATCCTGCCTGCTTAACTTCCGAATTTCAAACCCAGGATGAAACATTTCTTCAGTCCTTCAGCTCTGAGCCAGTTCCAGGGACACACGGGATGGGTGAGTTATCTCAGGAGTGACTGTGCCGTGACGCTACACCCTATTACAGCCTCTCCCATGGTAGGTGGGATCACAGCCCAGCATGGAGTATCTGAGATCTTCAGCATATTATCTGGAAGAAGCTTTTGTGGAACCTATCTTTTCTGCCATTTGTAGTTTGCAATAGCCAGGCCAAAGCAACCTGGACTGACTGCCAGGTGAATAATGCGGTGGGCACTTCTAGGAGCTTAGGTGCGATTTTCCGTTTTACTGCATTGTAAATCAGGAGGCAGAGGAAGACAACAATGACTTATGTTATATTTCTTCACCTTACTGGACGATTTAGTACACCTTGGAGCAGCAGGCTTTGGCAAGCCTTGAGCCCGTCTGCCTGCTGATAGGCAAGGCAAGGACGTGAGGATTGTTCAATATAGCACGGGAGGGTCAGATCAGCACAGCTTTGTTTAAAACCTTTTTTCACGGGAATATCTGTGTGTAGAACTGCTCCTTTTAAGATTCATTCAACAAAGACCCACTCACGCTCTCATAACCTCTGGACTGAGTGGTTGCAAAAGCATTACAGGTCTCCGGTTCTATCCCCACCCTGCACTGCCTTCAATCTCTTCTCCACACAGCTGCGGAGACACTTAGATCAGAAAAAATGGCCCCCTTCTCCAAACCTTCCAGTGTCTCAGAATAAATATAAACTTTTTGCCATTGCTTGTAAGACCTTACATGACCTGGTTCTTTTTCTTTTGACCGCATTTTCTCAGTTTCCCATCAAACCCTGTGTTGGAACCACATGCTTGTTGGTCTTCCAACCTGTCCAGCTTCACGGCCTTTGCACTTGCTGTTCCCTCTGTCTGGGATACTCTTTTCCTCAGCCTTTAGCATGGCATGTCTTCATACTTCATTCAAGTCTTAGATCTTCTCTTCAGAGACCTCTTCCATGACTGTTCTACCCAAAATATCTCCTGCTTTCCCACTATTGTCCTCATATCAATCTGTTCCCCCACCATAGTACTCTTCACTACTTGGAATCCTATTACATTATTCTCTATTTCCTTGTGTATCCCCTATCTCCCCCACTCAAACATAAACTCCAGGAAAGCAGGGGCTTCACTTGTCTTGTCTGCTACTGCAGCTCTAGCACCTTGGACAGGGCCAGACTCATCAAAGGCCCTTTAATATTGAATGGATGAGTGAAAATAAGCTCCAACAGTCTATTGTGACATACAGAGATGTGTTTAATTCATTCACAGGGAGTCATGAAAATTTGCTGGGTAAAGGTCAAACCTATGTTGAATCTAAAAGGAAAATTCATCCATCCATCCATCATCCATCCATCCAACCATCCATCCATCCTTCCTTCCTTCCATCCATCCATCCATCCATCCATCCATCCATCCATCCATCCTAACATCCATCCATCCACTTATCATCCATCCATCCAACCAACCATCCATCCTTCCATCCATCCATCCATCCATCCATCCATCCACCCAACCAACCATCCAACCATCCATCCTTCCATCCATCCATCCATCCATCCATCCATCCATCCATCCATCCATCCACTGACTTAACAACTTTGTATTGAGGCCCCTTTATGTGCTTGGCACTGAGGATAGAGAGTCATGAGTCATTTTGCAGATTATATCTTACTATACTGTTAATTGAACAAAAATAATGTGCCGTGAGCTCTCCTAAGTGCTTTCAGTATCACAGCATAATGTATGTGATGGGGGTGGGTGGGGTGGGGAAGGCAGCCCAGGCAGAAGGAAAGGCATGAGTATATTAGTTTTCTAGGGCTTCCAGAACAAACTACCACAAGTTTAATGACTTAGATCCATAGAAATGTATTCTCTCATGGTTCTGGAGGCTAGAAGTCCAAAGACAAAGTGTTGGCAGGGCCATTCTTCCTCCTGAGACTCTAGGGGAGAATTCTCCTGTTAGCTTCCACCTTCTGGTGGATCTTGATGTTCTAGGCTGTTGGTAACATCACTCCCATCACTGTGTTTCACCTTTTCCTTGGGTCTTTCCTCTGTGTCTATGTCTCAAATCTCTCTCTTTTCTGTAATGAAGACACTAGTCATAGAATTTAGGGCCCACCTTAAATCCAGCATGATCTCATCTGGAGATTCTTAACTAATCTGCAAAGATCCTGCTTCCAAACAAGATCCTATTCACAGGTACTTCGGGTTGGCACTTGGCTGTATCTTTTGGAAGGACACTATTCACCTCACCATAGTAAATAAATACCTTGAGTGTAGAAAGAACACCCTGGAGAACATAGGACACTGAATCCAGTCATCTGGGAGGACAGAGTGCTGGGTTGACCAGGGCTCCCTGGCGAAGCTCATTAACTCACAGGCAAGCGGTCATGTAGTGTGCTGCAGTCAGAGGGGCTCCGGCCTTGTGTTAATGCTCTCTGCTCCCATTGTCTTGAAGCCCCAGGAGGCCACACTCTCCATTTCAGAACTTGCTTTGAAAACAGAAGGAGTACAGTGGTTTAAGAAACATGAGTAACCAAGGAAACCCATCTTTCTTACTCATGTTACTTCCCTGTATTAGGTAAACACTTACACTGAAAACGATGATACAGAAAGGAAAGAGAAAGTTTGTGCAACCTGTTGTTCTTCTCCCATCCCATCATTCTGTATTCACCAGTAAGCCAGAGGTAGAGCACTGGTAGAAAATATGGTTATTGTGAAGTGACATAAAAGCAGTTGAGCTGGCTTGGTGCTGTGTTTCCACAGTTATGGCAAGAATGAAATTCAGATGCATGCACAAGCTATGGAATGCGAATTGTGTAATTTTTGCAATTTTGCATACAAGTTTAAACGCTCCCATATTTGCATTTTAAACTGGCACCGCACCATACAAAGATGAATGGTAAAATTCATGCTAATAATTTAAAATTTGGATTTTTCTTTACTTAGAGTGATGTTAAATAGCATATAAAAAGCACCACCACAAATTGCAAGGCCATGGAAGGAAGGAAAGAGCTTTATATTTTAGTGCCCTTAACAACAATGGTTTTCTTCTTTTTGAGCAAGAGACCCCACATTTCAATTGTGCTGGGTCCTGAAAATTGTGTGGCTGGCCCTGCAAAGACAATGGCGGAGCAGAACCTGCAAGTCTCGGAAGGATGTTGCCTCTGGAGCCCTTGCTCTGGTAGACCGACTGCTCTGCTTCCAGCTTCACTGCTGTGCCGAGCGGCACTTGCTTCCTGTTTTCTCTCCCATGCAGGTCACTGTTGTTCTGATGATTTTAAAGAACATTCTGCTCTTCCCCCTCTCCTGTCCCCCCCCCCCACCACCACTGTTTTTCCAACATTTCTGGCATGTCAGGGACACAAACAATGCCATCAAGAAACTACCGGCACTGGCTGGCGTCTGGCATCCTGCTGTGAGAGCTGCCACTGGAGAGCCACAGGCAAGGGCTGCCGCTCTCAGCAGGAAACATTTTCCCCAGATTTGAAGGGAATTGGTCAAAATAGCTCTCAGCCTCGGGAACCTCTTCTTTATAGACAGCAGTAGGCAGCCTCTCCCTTGCTTTCTGAAAAGAGGCTTGTTGCTTCAGCCAAGCCAAGTTCTGATGAGAACGCCACGCACAGCCCACCGGAGTGCTGGCGGAGACCCTGATTTTGTAACTATCATTCCTCATTCTGCCAGACAGCCTCTCCCTCCCCAGCTCTTCCAGTGCTGAAAGTACTGGGCAGAATTTCAGCACGATTGGGAAATTGTGAAGATGAGGCTGTTCTTTTCTTTCTTTTGTAAAGAATACTTTATTTGAGAGAGAGCACGAGCGGGCATGAGCAGGGGGAGGAGTAGAGGGAGAGGAAAGGGCAGAGGGAGAGGTAGACACCTCACTGAGCAGGGAGCCTGGTGCTGGACTCGAGCCCAGGACCCTGAGATCATGACCTGAGCTGAAGGCAGAGGCTTAACCTGCTGAGCCACCCAGATGACCCTAGGCTGTTCTTTTCTGACTGCAATGACAGGAAGGGAGTCAGGTGTAGAAGAAGACGTGTGGAAAGGAGCGTTCTCAGACCAGGACATGTTTCCGTTCCACGGCATGAGGGACAACCGTCGCTACACTTGACTGCCTCCCAGGCCTCCCTCCTGATAGAGATGTGTGATGACTCGAAACCCTGCTCAGGACCTGGCGAAACTGTGGCATTTCTGAGCTTTTGTTCTCATTCTCATTCACTGCCAGTCTGGGTCCTTGCCAAACCCGGGCTGGGAATGAAGCCTTCAGTGCTGCTGTATTGGCAAACACGGCTTTCACTAACTAAATAGTATGTGGAAGGGAAGGCTAATATTTGTGCAACACAACTTCCTCCCAACTGCAGGGCTTTTCTAGGTGCTGTGCAGGTGGTGGACTGACGCAGGATGGGCCAGACTTGGGCCACCTGCAGATACTGTGCCAGGACCTGTGTAGCTTGCTTATTTATTTAGGAAGAGAGAGAGAGGGAGAGCATGTGTGCAAGCAGTGGCTGGGGCCAGGGCAGAGAGAGAGAATCTCAAGTAGACTCCACGCTGAGCATAGAGCCTGCACTGGGGCTTGATCCCACGACCCTGGGATCATGATCTGAGCTGAAGTCAAGAGTCAGACGCTCAAGGACTGAGCTAACAAGGCACCTGCCTTCCTTCATTTTATTCTCATCAAGTAGCCTTGCAATGTGGGGTTTATGAGCCCTGTTCTGTAGTGGGAAACTGAGGCTTACTGAGGGAAGGCAATTAATTCGAAATCATGTAATAAGAGAAAGCAGAGCTAAAGTGTCCTTCCAGGTCTTTTCCCTTCTATATCATGAGTTCTTGATGCTATGTTACATTGTCAAATCTGGAAAGGCAGATTCCCCACCCCCCTCTTCTCTTTCTCTTTCTTTTTTTCCTTTCTTCCTCCTTCTCTCTTCCTTCATCCTTCTCAATTCAGCCACGTATCTGCCCTTCCTTCTTTCATCATGCACTTTTCTGAAAACGAAGCTGAAATACTGATTTGTCATTCTAGAATTTAGGGACCTTCTGAATCTAGTCCTGGCAAGAATTATTCTTTGCTTCAAAATCTCTGTAATCAGACTGATTTCCTCACTGTTTCCTGAACATAATATATGCAGACTTACTCCTCCCTCCTTCCCCTCATCACATCCTTTCCTGGCCATTACCACACTCATCTTCCACTGTTGCAGCCCACAGTGACCTATCAGTCCTGTCAGAAATGGAAGCTAACATGTATCGAACACTTGCTTTGTACCAGTTACTGTTATAGGCATGTCACTCATATTTACTTACGCTTTCCTTAGTCCAGTGAGGTGGGTGCAGTTATCGTGTGTGTTATTGAAGGAGGAAAGAGAACTCTGGGGTGTTGGTGGCGGGTGGGGTGAGTTACCTGCCCAGGGTATGTGGGTGGTGAGGGAGTTGTATTCCTTTTCATTGATCATGTTATTTGTTGCTGCATTTCTTGAGAGAGGGCTTTGAGACAGCCAACTGTTTCACTTGGATATGTCTTATTTTCCCAGGAAGATGATCTGTGATTTGAGAAGAGGCATTACATGTTGCAATTCTTTATGTGTTTCCTAGAGTTAAAGATTTATTTGCTGAGCACACCACGACCCCTAACATGATATAAAACACACAGAAGTCCACATGCCTCATTAAGCTTCTAGAAAATGCCATTTGAATACTTAGATAACAAATGAAAAAAAACCTGAAGTGTAGGAATGTGGAACTAGAGAGATTTAAGAAAAAACAAAACAAAACCAACCCAGGTGTATTGGCTGAGGTAAAGCTAGCTTTTGTAACACACAACACAGCTTCCAATCCTAATATACAATTAGGTTTTACTTTTTCTCTTCTCAGTGAGCCTTCCAGACTGGAAGATGGCTTTCCTGCAAGAAGTGACTTAGGGCTCCAGGCTTCGTTTATCTTGTGGTTCCACCACCTTCCCCGTGAGTTCTTGAAGATCATGGTGTGTATGTGCATCAGTCCACAGAGAGGAAAGAGGAGCACAGAAGCTTCCATGTGCGAGTTGTGGATGTGGTGCCCAACACAGGCCAACCGTGGATGTAGGGCCCAACACATCCATACACATTCCATTGCCTGGGACTCTCACATGGCACAGCTCACTCAAAGAGGGTAGGGGGGCACCTGGGTGGCTCATTCAGTTGAGCTTCCGACTCTTGAGTTTGGCTTAGGTCATGAGGATGGCTCATGCACCCTCAGGATCCCTGGCTTGAGATCGTGGGCTCTCACGCCCTCTCTACTCTACCCTCTGTGCACATGTATGCTCTTTCTCTTTCTCAAATAAATAAATAAAATCTCCCAAAAGAGAAAGAGGGTGGTAAATGTAGAATGTGTTTCATGAAACAGAGAGACTAGGTTTAGTGATCTTGCAACCATACCTGTGTCAGGGATGGTCAACATGGTTCGTTCTGCTAGCTCCTATGGGTTGGGACTGGCTGTTTGGAGGGAGGTGTGGAGAGGGATTTTGAGGCTGAGTCCATGCTTAGAAAGAACGGGTATGAAGGTTCATTTGTTTTGTGTGCCAGGGCTGGGAAAGGAGGAACGACAATGTACACGTCACTACTTGATGTCCCTGATTCTAGTCTGAGTTCTTCCTTTTAACTTTATTAACTTATTTATCCTGCATATATGGGACAACTGACAGGTGACAGAGACACCGAGAAGGCTAAGTCATAGAATCCACCTGCGTGGAGGCCAGATGGGTCAGGAAAGAAAGCTTATTTATTTTTTTAAAGATTTTATTTATTTATTTGAGAGAGAAAGAGAGTGTGAGAGGGGAGAAGGTCAGAGGGAGAAGCAGACTCCCCGCAGAGCCAGGAGCCCAATGTGGGACTCGATCCCAGGACTCCAGGATCATGACCCAAGCCGAAGGCAGACGCCCAACCAACTGAGCCACCCAGTTGCTCTGGAAAGAGAGTTTATGACGGAGTGTGGTCTCTGTGGCAAAGGGACAAGTACAGAGTCCTGTGAGAGCACAGAAAAAGGGGCTATGGAGGAGAAGAGAGTCCCCGTGTCAGAGACCTGCTCAAGGTCGCACTGTGACTATGCAACAGGTGTGGGTCAGGAACTCTAGGAGTCCTTCTCTATAATGTGGGAGACTGCCGGCACCTCCCGGGGTGGGTGGGGTAATGCCCGCAAAGCTCACTGCAGTGTGCATCACAGAGTCAGGACTAAACACACGCCTCCTGTCCCTCCGCTCGTTCGGGAAGTTCATTCCGTCTACACCCAGCGAGTGCGAACTGTTCAAGGGCCTGCTATGTGCTGTATTCATTTAGTTAACGGACGTTTGTGGAGCACAGCTACCATGTGCCAGGCGCTGTTCTGGGAACTGGGAGTAAATCAGTGCACAAAACAGACACAAATCCCACCTTTGCTGAACTTGCACTCTGGTGTGAGGAAACCGACCATAAATAAAATACACAAGTGAGTCAAGGAGTCTGTGAGCAGGCGGTGAGAGCTATGAAAATGGCACCCGGCAAGAAGAACTGGGCATGCCTACCTTGGAGAGTGGCGGCAACTACATTTAAAAAGGGGGTGGTCAGAGAAGGTATCACTGCAAAGGGTACACTGAAGTTAATTTCTATAGAGGTGCAAGACCTGATTTTGTCTTAACTCCCAAGGTAGATAGAATCACTCCCATTTTGCAGATGAGGACAGTGAGGCTGGTAGGGGTAAAGCAGCCTGGCCAAGCCCACCTGAGGCCTGGAATTCAAAGCAGGTGTCTGTTTAGGCAGAGAAGGAAGCAGGTGGAAGGGGGTGTGAGTCCATGTCTCGTGGCCTGGTCTGGAGCATAGGGCTGGATCAGGCAGTGGATTCCAATGGTATCTTTCTCCCACCCTGTCCTTAAGCGTACTGTGTTTCTGTGCAGTTTCTTTACTTCTGCACACCGCCTCTCTCGATGTAATGAATAACATTTGGAGCTGCAAACCAGAGAGCATTTAGTGGTCACGAAAGCTTGATAAAATGTGTACATGGTTTTAAATATTCCATTGTAATGCATGGAAAGGCTCGGTTAAAAATGAGAGCATGCAAAAGCTTGCTGGATTTGATTGATGACACGCCATCAATATTGATGGCCACGAGCACATTGGGAAGTTGGGATGCTGTATTTCTGCTGTGTCCTGCTAGCATCCAAGTCTGTAGGGATGATATATCGTGTAAAAGCCTGGGTATCACACTGCTGTTACACTGACATTAAGTAATGATAATGGGGCTCAGCCTTAGTTTGAAGTAAAATGAGTTTCGAGTGAAACTTGAGCTCACAGAACCCGTGCTGGTGGGGAGGGGCGCTTCCCAGGGCATTTGCTTGGGGGCCATTCATGGTGCTGATGGCATTAGCCACCCCTGCATTTGGGGCTGTTCAGAGGCAGGAGGTCAGGGGTAGTGCTTGCCCTATGCATGAGACATCACTGCATGAGATGATGTAGGCAGAGACTGGAGGGGTGTGTCCACAAGCCAAGCCACACCATGGCCTGGTGGCGACACCAGAAGATGGAAGAGGCAAGGAAGGATCCCCCTCTACAGCCCTCAGAGGGAGCGTAACCCTGCCAGCACCTTGACTTTAGACTTCTGGCCTCCACCAATGTGAAAGAAAAATTTCTGTTGTTTTAAATCAACCAGTTTGCAGCAATTTGTTACATAGCCCTAGGAAACTAACACAGACACTTTCTAGGGACGTGACCTTGGGCAAGTTACCGAAACTTTTTACGCCTGCTTCTTCATCTGCAAAATGAGATGGCAATATTTCCTATTTCAAAGGGCAGGTGTGAAGACCAAATGAGGAAATCCACATGGAGAACACAGAACTGTGCCTGCCACGTATTAAATACTCAATAAATTTTTTAAATTGTTCCTAGCCATTGTCTTCCCTTTGTTATTTAGCGGCTCCAACTCTGTGTTAGGCTTGTTGCGCATGACAATATCATTTCTTTTTCTAACGTTCTGTCAGAGAGAGCAAGTTGGTATAACATTATCCTCATTCTACAGATGCAGAATGACTCAGAGAGGTGATGTGACTTTCCAGGGACACACAGCTGACCTGTGGGGGAGATGAACTTAGAACTCAGAATGCTCCGGCTTCAAACTTGAAGTTCTTTCCACTAATAATGACATCCATGTGCCAAGAGCTGTGTTATGCATTCTTTCTAAAATTTTACAGTAATCCTATAAAGTAGGTTTCATCATTATTCTGGTTGACAGATAAAAGAACAGAGACTAAGAGAAAGTCTTAGTAAAGTTCCCTAAATCACATGGCTAATAAGTGGTAGAGTCAGTATTGTTACCTGTGATAGGCTAAATAATGGACCCAGAGGTAGCCAGGTCTTAATCCCTGGAAGCTGAGAATGTTAATTTATAGAGCGAAAGGGACTTTGCAGATGTCATTAAGAATCTTGATCTGGGAAGGTTACCCTGGGTACCTGGAAGGACCTTAAATGGAATCACTGGTATCTTTATAAGAGGGAGGTTCAACTGCAGCAGAGAGAAATGATGTGGTGACAACAGAGGTGAAGTGAGATTTGAAACTGCTGCGCTCCTGGCTCTGACAATGGAGCAAGAGACCAGGAGCCACAGGATGCAAGAATGCAGCTCTGGAAGCTGAACACTGCAAGGACATGAAGTTTCTTCTAGACCAGAAGGACCGTGGCCCTGATAGCACCTTGGTTTTGGTCCAGGAAAACGTATTTTGGATATCTGGCCTCCAGAACTATTCTTTTAAGCTACTAGGTTTATTGTAATTTGTTAGTGCAGCCCCAGGAAATGAATACATTCTTTACCTTTGTGACTCTAGATCTGTGTGTTAACTTCTCTATCTCTACTCAGCAGGGGTCCTCAATAAACTCCTGGCCTTGATATGTCTGCGTCGGTGGCAAGCCACTGCACGGTGATGCCGGGCTCCTCTGTCAGGGTCACTGGAAGCGGCAGTCTGATGGCTCAGTGTTTCCTGCTGCTGGCGGCAGAGCACCCAGCAGGGTCTGTGTCCCGTATGCACCATTAATGGATCTGGCCCCTGGTCCCAAATTTTTCTTCTTTTTCCCCAGCAAGTCTTGCCCTCAGCAGCAGCCCCTGTCTTGAGCCAGGCTACTCTGGTAACCAGACAGGATACTAAAGAAGCTCAAATTTAGAGCTTAGGAACTGGGGACCCTCAATGCTGGTTTCTAGCTCCTACCTTGTTTCTTGGGAAGGCAGCATGATGCCGTAGAAGGAACTTGAACTTCAGAGTCAGACCTGGGCTCAAATCCCAGACCCACTGCTGACCGCGTGCTGACCTGGGGGCAGGCATTTGATCTGTCCAGGCCTCAGCTTACTGTGTAATGTTGTTAAGAAACACCAAGTAAGAGGTGTGTTTGGCACGTGATTGCCTGGGGGAAGGCAGGCCCTTTCTCTTCTCTTTATTTATTTTGTCTCCAGCTGTGGAACCTGGGGACTTATCTTTGATCTTCTGGGCTGCAGTCCTGACTCTGTTCCTTAACTGGGTTTTTCCTAGATAGGTGTCCTGCCTTGCTTGGTCTGGAACTCAGACTCCGGCCATGAGCAGGTCCCTTGCTTGTTGACATCCATAATTCATGGTGATGCTTTCTCTACATTTTGTGGCTGTTGGTCTGTTTTCTTGAATTCTCTTCTGCCCAACTACTGAGCGCCTCTCCTGTACATTAGTTGGGAATTTCTGGTGGCAAGAAACAAAATCCCTCACTCAGCTAGTTTGAACAGTAGAGAGGATTCCTTATTTTCCATAGTTAGAAGTCCTGGAGGGGATGATCCCAGGATCATCCCAGGTTTTCTTTCCTATCATTTTACTCTGATAATCTTTGCATAATGACTTATGTTTCAGCTTTGCCTTTAAAAGCCCTTGGTAGCAGAATGGTCCAAGTTCTACATCCAAACATCTAGCTGAAGAGAGGCCTGCTCTCCCCTTCTTCCCTCCTTCTTTCCCACTACCCCTCCTTTCCTTTATTCTTACCTTTCTTCCTCCCTCCCTCTCTTCCTTCCTTCCTCTCCTCCCTCTCTTCTTTCCTTCCTGGATAAAAGGAAACTTTTCCCAGATGCTCCTGAAGCCCTCTGGTTAAGTCTCATTGGTCAGCATGTGTCACAGCCAGACCAATCAGTGGCAGATGAACCCGAGCGCCGAGCGCCGTGATTGGCTTGGACCATGCATAATTTACTCTCTTAGCGGGCGTCCACCTCTCTTGAGGCACATAGCTTTGTGAAGAGCTAGGAAACAAACTGAGGGTTATGAAGGGGAGGGAGATGGGGGATGGGTGAGCCTGTGGTGGGTATTAAGAAGGGCACATATTGCACGGAGCACTAGGTGTGGTGCATAAACAATTTCAGAACATGAAAAAAATAAAATTAAGATGTTAAAAGAGAGAGAGAGAGAGAGAGAGAGAGAGACTACCTGAGCACAACTGGAGGTTTTTCAGGGAAGGGGGATGGCTGTTGGGTAGCTGGCCAACAGTGTTTTCTTCATGTAGTTCTTGGCATGTGCTTGGATTTCCCCCCATGCATCAGAAGTTCTGTCTAATCTCAGATTCAGAGAGGGAGATCACAGTACTCATCGTAAGCGCTAACTTGAACTGACTGGTAGTAAATACCTAGAATAAGATGTTGAGGATTCTGCTCACATCTGGACTGAGTGGGGGTGACAGCCATGATTGATGAACAATGTCTGCCAGGTAGGGGTGTGTGTGTGTGTGTGTGTGCGCGCGCGCGCGTGTGTGTGTGTGGTACTTAGCAGGAAAATTTTCTTCCTTTAAAAAAAAATTTTGTTTTTAAGCTCTAGGCTTTGTCTTTCTGACTACTGCACTTCCCAAGGACTGCTTGTGAATCTAGTTTTTAGAAGCTGTGTTTGCATATCTCACGGGCAAATATGTTGCAGAGAACTGATGGGCCATTTATGAACAGGATCCTCGTCTCTCTGACTCCTATAGCCCCTGAGAAAGGGCGGCAAGTCCCTGGCTTCCTTTTCCCCCGAGTTCAGGCCATATTCAGTAGTGAGCTGAAAACCCAGGGAGGTGGGCCTCCGCTGTTCATGCCATCAACACCCGGCTGCTGGTCCGGAGAGGGATGCTATGACTGGTACAGCTCAGAGTGTTTGTTCGTCTTCAGAAGGGGCACCTGAAGCCCATCTTCCTTTGCCCAGAGACGTCTTTCCTACTGAAGGAGAATTTGTATGCACTTGTAATTCTGCAATCTAGGTCAGCCAAATGAGCAGTATTTTAATTTTGAAATCTTAGCCAATTATCAAGAGTGTGGCTCTCTTCTGGGTATCAGCAGCTCTATCTCTGTAACAGCCTTTGCTTCCCTCCTCCCTGCTTATCTTCGGAGACTAGCCGAGCCCAGCTGCTGGGTAGATGCCATCTCCCTAGGCATACTAATAATGGGGATTTTTTTTTCCAGAACAAGTTTTCATTATTTTTGGTTTTTGTCTGTTTGTCACATGTCCAACTAATTTCTCTTTGTTTTTGAGACAAAGGGTATCTCTAGGAAAATGGAATTGCAGTGATACATTTATGTTGTTTTTGAATTCCTCCTTCCTTCTCCTTTTCTCTCTGTGTAGTAAATGAAAAGTAGTTTTTTTTTTTCAGGTTATGTTCGACAAATCTCTGGACACAGTCAGATAATTTTGCATTTCTAGACTCAGTGAACCACATGACAAAAGTTAATTAAACTGGCTGGGATAGGAGAATCTGCGGGTAGATCAGGAAAGCTGTCACATTTCTTAGAATAACCACAACCAGCTTAGACACCTGAACACTCCTTGTTGTTGTTTAATGAATGTAACCATTTGCTACTTAAAGATACCTGTAAACCGCTGTTGTCTTAAATGGTCATTAAAATCGTTAAATTATTCTAGATACTTATCAAGTCATTGCTGTTTCTCTCTCCCTCCAAACCTCAGGCTGGAAAACTTTCCATGTACCCTAATCCATATTATTTATGGTTGTATTTATGAAAGTGATTATGTCTTACTAACCCCATTCCATTGGGATGGGCCCAGGCATTATTATTTTGAATCTGTCCATATGACTCTGTTGTGCAGCTGGGCTGGGAACCTCTGATATAAGAACCCCACTGTGCAGCAGTCAGGATGTTTGCAGTAGCACCTCCTTAAGTCTCTCTGACCCAACAGTGCAGGGCGATTTATTGATCTTGTTAATGTCCATAGTGAGTTGGCAGGGGCTCTGGTCTACATTTCCTGCCCCTAACACCCATGCTGACAGGGCTCACAATCTGGAGCATCATCTATGGCTATGGCATGGAGAAACGAACATAGCAAATCATGTTGGCACCTACTTCATCTTTTTTTTTTAAGATTTTATTTATTTGATACAGAGAGAGAGAGACAGAGAGAGAGAGAGGGAGAGAGATTGATCACAAGTAGGCAGAGCAGCAGGCAGAGAGGGAGGGGAAGCAGGCTTCCTGCTGAGCAGAGAGCCCGATGTGGGGCTTGATCCCAGGACCCTGAGATCATGACCTGAGCCGAAGGCAGAGGCTTAACCCACTGAGCCAACCTCGTGCCCCCCTACTTCTTCTTTTGTGAAAGTTAAATCAACTAGCATTATACTTAGAAAGGATGTGGCACGTAACTACTATTTATTACATACTTACTGTTGGTAATATTAGGGTTGCTATTCAGATAACCTTTCACATGGTAACATGATTAACGTGTACAGTAAGGGAGTGGGGGGATTTCACAATCTCTGTTTGCAGACTTTAAGAATTAGACTAGCTTTTATCCTGGTTGATTAAATTATTCATCTTCTTTGGACTGAAGGTCTTAGTGTAATTGAACTTTAGAAGTTTTTTCCCCCATCAATCACTTAAAAAAATCTAAACCTCAAGGTAGCAGTGAAACCGCCTGACAGGAAAAACATCACAGACAAGCTTTTCTAGCATTCCACTTCAACCCCAGGTGACTTCCCTGATGAGTATGTCAATGAGAGAGGTACGGAAGTTAAGCCAAATAGATCTGAGATCTGGAATTGGACCCTCAGAACAAGCTTTCTGTAAATCTGTATCTTTGACAGCCCCCGGGGCAGGTGTGCATGTAGGAAGGAGCAGCGGCCGCACCGTGCATTTGAGCTGAGAGCCTGAGCTGTAGATGGTGTCTGTAAACAGGAGAGGACGCACCTAGGTCACACCATGGAGGAGGTGTGCATGGTAAGGGGCTGTCCTTTTTTGGAGCTACTGTATCAGTTCAGAGATATATTTGTAACCGTACTCCCTGGAATGTATGCGACTCCTCGTCTGTATGCCCCACACCCCTGTGCTGGGGGGTCCTAGCCTTAGCGTGGCTCCGAACCATTTGCCTAATAGTTAGTGGAGATGTGATGTACTTTGGTCTAGACAAACAGAGTAACCTCAGCATAAGAGAAACAATGAGCTCATGAGTAAGTAAATCCATTCTAATAATTGAACAGGTTTCCAAGAAGGAATCTTCATGATCCTACCAAGGAAACTTCTTAGAAAGAGCAAGTCTAAGGTTGCTGATGGAGAATGCCATTTTGTGAATACGCCTGGCCCCAAACTAGGCCTGTACATCACTGTTAGTTCTGATTAGGACTGTGCTGAAAAATGAGGTGAGCAGGTCCAGATTGGGTAGAGTCCAAAGCCTGTGACTTGGGGACAATGAGCCTCATAATTGCATGCAGTTACCAAGCACTTGCTCTCTACCAGACGTACATTTTACATATAATAGTTCATTTGTTGCTCATGTTAGGTAGATACTGTTAATGTCCTCATCTTCCAGGTAAGACAATGAAGCACAGAGAGGCGAGGCCACTCGCCTATGTTCTTACGACCAGAAAATGGCAGAGGATGCACTCGGGAAGTCTTTGCCCCTTGATGGCTAACTGATGGTGCGGTGAACACGGAGAAGCACAGTGAAATGGATAAGAAGGGGCAGGTGGACAGGTGCAGTCAAGGTCTTGGTTGTGAGGAGCAGAAACCTCAGCTAGGAAAGGGAAGAGAAATGGAAGGAGAGAATCTTATGAGTGTCTAGGGCAGGGAAAGCCACTGACCCATGGGGCAGCTGGAATGGTCTTACTCTTTTAACCCCTCTTGAATCATAGATCAGAATGGATCAGAATAGATCATGCAGTGGATTTCTGCTTCCCTTTCTGTGCCTGCTGGTTTCTTTCTGAAAGCCAGCTCGCTCAGCCTCCTCACTTCTCTTTGTGGTTGCAGTAGAACTCACTGCAACCCTGGTTCTGTAGACCTCTTAGCCCTGGACTCTCCCTCCACAGACAGCAGGCTGTCACTTAAGTCAAGAGGAAGAACCTGATTGGCTTCTCTTGACTCAGCTGACCATCACCATCCAACTTCCGTAAATATCTAGGTGGTCAGGGGGAGGTCAGACAATAGAGGTTTCTATATTTTTTCTTTTCGTTTTTATTTTTTTTTTTTTTTTTAAAGCAAGGAGCCCTTTAGCAGTCTGGTGAGACCTATGGATCTCTCTGAATAACATTTTTTAAATGCATAAAAATATATGTTAGATTACAAAGGCAGCCAATTCCATTAAATTATAATGATCAGAATACTGATCATTAAATGTGCTTTTAAAAAATATATACTGATGAGATGTACTAGCAAGTCTCCTAACAACTATAATTTCAAAGAACTGGTGAATATGAGAGATATTTTGACATATCTGCAAAGCCTGTGTGATACAGAAATATCTGTGATTTGTTTCGGTGACAAACTCACAGGCACTGTTAATACGACTATGGTCCGTTGCTTATTTTCGTTATTGAGGGAACGCTAAATTCAGTGAGAAGATCCTGAAAGTAGGGGCGCCTGGGTGGCTCAGTGGGTTAAGCCTCTGCCTTCGGCTCAGGTCATGATCTCAGTGTCCTGGGATCAAGCCCTGCATTGGGCTTTCTGCTCAGCGGGGAGCCTGCTCCCCCCACCCCACCCTCTGCCTGCCTCTCTGCCTACTTGTGATCTCTCTCCGTCAAATAAATAAATAAAAAAAAAATTTTTTTTAAAAAGAAGATCCTGAAAGCAAGGATGTAAAACTTTTTTTCCTATCCAAGCTCATACACCTCTGAATCCTGTTCTCAGACTCCTTGCTTACTCTGTCGCAGTATTTCTCAAAGCACTGGTCCACTTGCACTTGCATCAGAATAAATGGGGAGGAGGTGCAAGGTGGGGAGGGAGGCATCAGGAAAAGTTCCTTTTTGAAGGTTCTGGTTTTGAAAAACTGGAATAAACTCATTTTTGTTGCTCTTCTGCTATATATCTCACACACACTAAATTTTGAGAGCCACTGATATAAAGTAAATAATTTAAAACCTCTTGGTATCATTCTTTTTAACCATAAAATGGGTTTGGGAGCATGAGCTAATTCAGTCATATGAAAGTAAAATATGCAAACCTAGCTTTCGAAGTGTTTGGAAATAACGCGGTGATGCTGAATGTGGGCAATTTCAGATGCTTTCTTCAAAGATGACATTTGGTTCTTCGAACTTCAGAGTGTCTCTGCAATGGGTGAAGGCTAACTGAATTATGTGATGCTAAAGCAAGAGCAGATATTTTTCCGAGAGAATTCCGAAGCCAGCTGCCCACTGGCGCGAGGACCTGTCTCACTGGCATGTCTGACTGGAGGCCAGAGCAAAGGGTGATGTGTCATCTGAGGTAGAAGGGGCACAGGAGGTTACAGTTCCGGCCTTGGAGCATCGGGGAAAAAAGAGGCTGAGCCATTATTACTAATCTGTGGGATGCAGGGCCTTGCTGCTTGTGCTGGAGGCAGAGGGTGGGTCAAGAGCCACCCGTCTCTGGCTAGACGAAATGAGCTCAGAGTTACTGGGTATAAGCCTGCTGAGGTGAACTAATAGCCAAAAGCAGAGAGAGGAGTAGCACTCTCTGGAAAGAGGAGAACTGGCCGAGAACAGTCATAATGGGGGGAGCACCCTGGGCTTCTTGCGAAAGGGTGCTTTTGCCACTCCTCTGGCTTTGGGTCTGGGAGAACTGCGGAATTTCTGGTTGGGACTCAGATTGCTACAGTGATGTTAGGATGTAGCACCTCTCTTCTGACCCCAGGAGATTTTGCATCTGACAAGGAGAGCATCGGGGGAAGTAGATTGTTTAATAAGTAGGGAAGTTACCACACCATCGGATTTTCTCTCTCTATGCTAGTAGCAGCATAGCATAGTGGGCGACAGCATGGGATCTAGGACGAGGACTGGGGTTCCAGGTTTGCCACTTATCGGCTAGATCATCTTGGACAGGTACTAATCTTTCTGTGCCTCCATTTACCCATTTGTAAAATGGGCATAATAATAATAACAACAAGAGTACCTCTTCATGGAACTATTAGGAGGTTTGAGCTAAGTAATGCAGGTCAAATGCTCAGGGTCTGTGCCTGGTGCATTGTTAAGCAGTATATACTATTGTGTATGTGTGTGTGTGCATTTGCTTTGTTGAATAAGGAATTTGTGTGTGTGCATTTGCTTTGTTGAATAAGGAAATGTTGGCATTTCAACAACCTCATTAATTAATTTGATGAACTATTGGTTTGTTAGCACACTCAGCAGAGTTCTGGACCCAGGTTTGAGGTCCCCGCTCTACTCTATTTTGTAGACTGTGTTTGACTCCAGGCTTACTGCTCGTGGAAGCTTAGATGGTCCAACTGAGCTCTCTGAGCTCCTTCATGGGAAAGTTGCAAGGAACATGGATAAAGTCATTTGGCCCAGCAGTGGCCCCACTGACACAAGGAGATAGGATTCCTCTCAGGGAGTTAGACCTTGGCTATAGACTCACCTTTTAATTCACTTATTTAAATCTGAAACAAACCAATTCTCTATGGAATAGTGTAGAGTTTGTGTTTATCTCCAAGTTTTTAAAAAAATTTTCTTTATTTATTCATTTGAGAGAGAAAAAGGGATTGCCCACATGGATGGGGGAGGGGCGGAGGGTGAGGGAGAGAATCTCGGGCAGACTCCCCACTGAGCAGAGCCCAGTTCGGCCTCGACTTCATGCCCTGAGATCTGAGCCAAAACAGAGTTGGACGCTTAACTGACTAAGCCATGGAGGCACCCCAGGAACACAAACAGGGGGAGTAGGAGAGGGAGAAGCAGGCTTCCCGTGGAGCAGGGAGCCCAATGTGGGGCTTGATCCCAGGACCCCAGGATCATGACCTGAGCTGAAGGCAGAGGCTTAATGACTGAGCCACCCAGGCGCCCCTCCAGTTATTTTTTTAACGTATTTATTTCTGGCAAAGCTATTTGGAGAGAAAAACAATGAGGAACTGATAAATGAGTGAGTGAGTGGAAGAGTAAAATGATAAAGGGATATTTAATTTGTATTTTAAAAAAGGATTTCTAAAACTCAAGTCTCATGATGATCACAGTAGTAATAGTGGCTTGTGTTGTTTGAGCATGTATTCTGTGCCAGGTCTTGTGTCAGGAGCTTTGCACCTAGTATGTAATTTAATCCCAGGGAGTTAGGTGCCTTTATTTTAAATATGAGGAAATTCAGAAGGTAATTTCAGATTATGTGGCTTCCCCAAAGTCACACAGCTGGCAAATAGCAGTAGACATTTGAACTCAAACAGATAAGCTCCAGAATATTTACTTCTAAACCCTATACTTCCGTCTCTTGATAGCCTAACACCCCACATAGCCTATCAAGAATCTCATCTGATTTCCCCTTCTACCACTCCAGAGACAAATAGTTCACTGTCTTCGGGGAAGCTTATTCCACTGTGCACAGAGTTACTTTGGTGGAAAATTCTTTGCTCTTTGAACTGGAATTACCTTGAAAAGTAAACCCAAATGAGAAGATTGAAATGTTATGCTTAAACATCTTCGTGAAGGTTTACAGCGGTATTATTCATAATAGCCAGAATGTGGAAACAACCCAATTGTTCATCAACTGATACAATGGTTAAAAAAAAATCATCTATTCATATAATGGAATATTATCCAGCCATAAAAAGGAAAAAAAAATACTGGTACACATTACAGAATGCGTGAATACCGAACGCATCATGCAGAGGACAGAAGCTGGTCAAAAAAGACCCATGTATTATATGGACCCATTTATTTGAAATGCCCAGAATAGGCAAATCTATGGAGGCAGAATGTAGATTAGTGATTTCCAACAGCTGTGATGAGGGAGGAATGGGGAGTGACTGCTTGTGGGCCCAGAGTTTCTTTCTGGGGTGGTTAATGTGTTCTGGAATTAGTGGTGATAGTCATATAACATTTTGAATATAATAAAGACCACTTAATTGTGTACTTTAAAATGGTAAAGACTTGGGGTGCCTGGGGGGCTCAGTGGGTTAAACCTCTGCCTTTGGCTCAGCTCATGATCTCAGGGTCCTGGAATCGAGCCCTGTGTCGGGCTCTCTGCTCAGCTGGGAGCCTGCTTCCCCCTCTCTCTGCCTGCCTCTCTGCCTCCTTGTGATCTCTCTCTCTGTTTCAAATAAATAAATAAAATCTTTAAAAAAAATAAAATGGCGGGGCGCCTGGGTGGCTCAGTGGGTTGAAGCCTCTGCCTTTGGCTCGGGTCATGATCCCAGGGTCCTGGGATCGAGCCCCGCGTCGGGCTCTCTGCTCAACAGGGAGCCTGCTTCCCTCTCTCTCTGCCTGCCTCTCTGTCTACTTGTGATCTCTCTCTGTCAAATAAATAAATAAATAAATAAAATCTTTAAAAAAAAATAAAATAAAATAAAATGGCAAAGACTGTATGGTGACTAACATAACGTAATTTAAAATAAATAAATAAATAAATAAACAAACAAACCCTGAAAAATAAAATGGTGAATTTTATGGCATATGAATTACATCACAAAAAATAATATAGGAAAGAAAATGACTTTTTATTTCTGATTTTAAAATTAATGATTAAACCAAACAAATCTATAGATATTTGAAGCTGACCGGCTTGACTTTTGAAGATTCTCTTCTCCAAAAGAAAAAGAGGTCTGATTTCTTTAGCCATCTGTCTTATGATGTGATTTTGATTCCTGGCCTGAACTGATTTCTTACCCAAATGCCCCAGGTTGACATTGCTATTTTTATGATATCCCTCTCCAAATCAAAACACTGTTTCAAATGCAGACTCACGGGGCTAGAGTAGAATAAAACCTGCCTCTGTCTCCCTAAAGTCATTATACGATTACCCTACATTGTTGGTATTCATGGGTTGAACACTCTCAATTTTGACTGATTACAGTCTGTGATTCATTAATTTTTTCCCGAGAAACATTAAAAGAGTAGATTTTGTTGTTCTTTCAGAAAAGGTGAGTTGAGTGCTTAAAATTAAAAATGTAAAAAAAATGTTAAAAAGAACAAAACGTTATACTTTTGTAGATTGCTAAAGAAAAAATGTGCAGTTCTTACGTCTTGCACGACACATGCCATTGCTGTGATAGTGCACCTGCTTCTACAGAGTTCATGTTACCATCTCTTGAATTTGTTTTGGTCTTATAATTTGTTGGGCCGATAGAGTGTGGCCACTGTGACAGTGCACCAGTTTGGAGCATAGTCCTCAAGAGCTTCACGCTCTGGCTGATTTTGCTGTCTTGGCTGCTCTGAGAACAAACTTGAGCTTGCCTGCTGGAGGGTGAGCTACAGGTCACCCAGTTGCCCACATTGTTGTACAGCTGGCAGGCAGCCAGCCCTCTGAAGCGCATCCTCCAGCCCGACCAGTAGCTGGCTGTGGACGCAAGAGACCCCAGCGGAGATCCCAAGAACCATCCCGGGGACCTCAGACCCAAGTGCCAGTCTACAGACGTGTGAACTAAACTCATGAGTGTTGTTTTAGTCTACTGGTTTCGGGGAGAGTTTATTAGACAACAAAACCTAAATGAGGTGTTCCATTTTTGGCTGGGACATAGGAAAATGTGAAAGACCGTCACCTCAACAACACAACTATGAGTCACTAAGCCAGCAAGAGCAACAGATTCATGCTTTTCTTTAAAGTCGCCAAAGAGCTGTGGATGCAAAGTGATCTAGCCCAAGAGTCAAATAAAGCAGAGGCATTTCCAACACTGGAAAATACCCAATTTATCCAAATTAATGGAGGAAAAGAAAAAAAAGAGCAGGTGGAGTAAATGGAGTAAATGGAAAACACATACCAAATTGTTGGACTTAAACATAACCTTACCAGCAGTCGCATCAAGTGTAAATGAACAAAACATTTCATGTACGTGACAGAATTGTCGGATTAGGTAAAACATAAGACCGAACTGTATGCCGTTTGTGGAACATTTTAAATACGAAGACACGCATTAAAGGCCAAGGATGGGAGAAGATATACCAGGTTAACGTTAAGTTTAAGAAAGCAGATGTGGCTATATAACTATTAGACAAAGCAAATGTCAATTTTGGAGGGAGGAACTATTACTAGAAACAGTGTTTAACATACAATAAAAATTACAGGACTTGCAAAAGATGGAAAAATGTGTCAACAGGGGCCACTCAGATATTATAATTTTCAGATAACAACTTTAAAATAACAATTTAGTACAAATGTATAGAAAGTGAGTCTATAGAAAATCTATAGCAATGAGTCATTTCAATAAATGAATAAAATGATGGAGAATTTCCAAAGAGATTTGGGACCTATAAAAAAGAACCCAGTGGAAATCCTAGAATTGAAAAATGCAATGTCAGTATTAAAAACTTCATGTAAACAGAAGCTACAAGAAAATTCCCCCCCACCCCAAAAAGGAAATTAACAGAACTGCTCAGAGAACATCATGTAGGATAAATTAAAACAACAAAACATCTTTCTAAGATATTATAGTCAAACCAACAAAAATGAAAGTTAAAGAGGAAATATTAAGATCAGACATGAAAAATACATGTACAATAGATACCTGGGAACATGCAAGAATTAAAGCTGATTCCTTATCAGAAACAGTGGAGACCAGAAGACACTGGAATGGTATCTTTCAAGGGCTGAAGTAAAAACAAAACTCTCTCTATAGAATCCTGTATCCTGAGTAAATATACTTTAAAGACAAGGGCAAAATAAAGACATTTTTAAGTGAAGGAAAGCTGGATGAATTTGTTGCCTGCAGAAATGCACTTTAACAAATGCTCCAGAAAGTTCTTCAAGCCAGAGAGAAATTATACAAGATAGGAACTCAGGTCTACAGTAAAGACTGAAGAGCATGAGAAAGGGTAAAGATGCAGGCAGCCTGAAAATCTAATTTTTAGAAGAAAATTTTTATGCACACTAAATATATAGCTAAGCTTTAAAAGACTCCTGACTGTTTGAAACAAACATTATAGCCATGTGTTGTGAGGTCTATAATAGAGATAGAAGAAAAAGATACGTGAATATTGGCACAAAGGACGGGCAGGGATAAGTGGAATCATGCTGTCGTAGGAGTACTCTGTTGTTAATGAAGTCCTAGAGTATTATTTTAGGCTAGACTATAAGAAGTTAAACTTATATGGTATAAACTCCAGAGCTGTTCTGTTCAGCACACTACCCACCAGCCACATGTGGCTACTAAGTAAGCCCTTGAAATATGGCTAGTGAAGCTAAGGAAGTAAATTTGCAATTTTAATTATTAAAATTTAAATGAGAAACTAAGTGGCATCCACATTCTTCTATGAAATACCACTTTATTGTTCTTGTAGAACTACCTTTCACTTTAAGTGTTGGGACATGCTGTAGGTATAAAATTGAGATCAGATTTCAAAGACTTGGTATGAATGTAATTTTGGAATGTAAAATATCTCAGTACTTTTACTTGTTACATGTTGAGGTGATGATATTTTGGGTATGTTGGATTAAGTAAAATATATTGTTAAATTAATTTCACCTTTAAAAATTTTGTTAATGTGACAAGTGGAAAATTGAGATATTCTGTCAATATTACACATGTGGTATACTTTGTATTTCTATTAGTGCTACTCTAGAGAAATTACTAAAAATAAAACAGTGATGAAGCTCAAAAGTCAAATAAAGGAGAGAAATTTGCAATACAGAAAAATACATAATTTACCCAAATTAATGGAGGAAAAGAAGAAAAAAGGAACAGATGGAGTAAATGTAGTAAATGAAAAACACATACCAAAATGATGGGCTTAAGCATAACCTCACCAGTAATCGCATCAAGTGTAAATGAACAAAACACTTCCTGTACATAGCAGAATTGTCAGATTAGATAAAAACGTAAGACCTAAGTATATGCCGTTTGTGGAACATTTTAAATATAAAGACACGCATTGAAGGCAAAAGGATGGGAGAAAATATACCAGGTTAACATTAAGTTTAAGAAAGCAGATGTGACTATATAAATATTAGACAAAGTGGACATCAAGATAAAGGAGTAATATAGCGATAAAGAAGAATATTTCATATTAATTAAATTGTCAGTTTGTCAGGAATTACTCAATAGTCTAATATGGTTTATGCCTCTATTAAAAGAGCTTCAATATATATGAAACAAAAAATGACATAACCGACGTGATAAATGGAAAAATCCAGAATTGTAGTGGGATATTTTATTAGTGTTCTTTTAGTAATTAATAGAAAAATAGAATGAATTAACCTCATAAATGTGGTAGTAGAAGTGCTGTGGAATGCATAGCGATGGAATTCGCAAACTGGGATGTTCTCAAAAGTCATCAGCCAGTAACCCTAAAAAATTCCAAGGACCTATTCTGTTAATGTGAATAAAATTTGTTTTTAGCTATTGTGGTAGCTACATAGTGGTTTTAAGCTTATACTATCAGCTAATAGTTTTAATTTCTTTTCCTATGTGCTCTCTAAAGCCACATTTGCATAATTTATACTGGGAAAGATAGTTTGGAGAGAACCAATCCTGTCATTACTATTAGCAATTTGGATTATACTTTTCCTGACTATTGTCTGTGTATTTAAATATAGATATCTAGAAATAATTTGTAAATATAATTCCTCAATATCCTTTAAAAATTTTTTTTAGGGTCTCTTAGAGGTCTTTTTACGTCAGTGTATAAAAGATTTATGTTATTCTTTTAACCTTGTACATAGTATGTCCTAATATGGTTGTTTTATACTCTACTTAGCAGTTAATCTCTTACTATACCTTTGGTTATTTCCAAATTTTCACAATAACAAACAATGTTCCAATGAAAATCCAGTTCTCACTTTTCACAGGTATGTGAATTTTTCCCTAGGGTTCATACTCAGGAACGCCGAGGGATATATGCATTCTAAAGTTTCTTAGATACACCCACATTTTTAATAAAACTAAGTAACAATTTTCCCCTCTACAAATAGAATATGAGAATAATATTTGCATTTTCCCAACCATATAGTGATTTGGGGCATTTCCCCATGTATTTATGGACCACGTAGTGAATGCTGTTCTCTATGAACTACTTGCTTATATCTTTGCTTGGTTTTCAATTGGGCTGCTTGCCTTTTTCTTACTCTTTTGAGAGAAATTTTTAAATATGTGTATTTAGATAATAATCTTTTGTTATGTGTGGCAAATATTTTCTCCTTGCCTGTCTCTTGCTCTTAACTTGCTTATCAGAAATTTCTTGTTGGTGATATCTTTATCATTCTGAGTCTCTGCAGCGTTCTCTTTCCATGACTGCTTACAGGTATTTCTTGTGCCACACGTGGTTTTCTCTGGGCATTTCCTTGCTTCTTTGGACATGTGTTAGAGGCAAATTTTTGCTGACTTGAGTCAGCATTTCTGTAGTAAGTAGTACTTTAATCGGAACAATTGGCTTGACTCAGTCCTGCTGACATCTGCTGGATGCTGGCTGGTTGGTTACTTCTCCCGTTGAATGTGATGGCTTTGGATTCCCTTCCCTGCGCCAGAGGGTTGGGTGAGCAGTCAACTCAGCTCTAACTTATCCTTAAGCACCAGTAGTCAATGCTGGCTCCATGGTGTGGGCAACTTGGCTCCCTCACTGACTAGAGATCGTTTTTTTCTGATCATGTCCTACCATAAATGGATCCTTCCAGAAGAAGGGGCTGGCAGGACTTGAAATCTTGGGATATCTTTTTGGCTTTGGTGATAGACCAAGTAATGAGACTTTAAGGCTAAGTGGTCTTTTTGCAATTATTTTCAAACTGGGGCCTGTAGAGCACTGTAACACACACATACACACACACACACACACACACACACACACACACAACTGTTTGGTCAAGTAGAAATCTGGAAAATGGGACAAAATCTCAAGTATGTCACTGTTCAAGTTCTTAGGTGGTTCATGAGCACATTCTCAGGATAAAAGCAGAGCAACCCAGGAGTGGAGTAGAAGCCCTCCTCTTCTCTCCTGCCCCTCTCTCCAGAGGTAACCACAGATCAAATTTGTCTTATATCTTTCCAGACATGCAAGAGCTGCTCTTTAACCAGTGCCACATTGTACCCATTGTCCTGTACCTTCATTTCCCCTACTTCTTTTTTTACTTGCCCTTCCATGAATGACATATCTTTCTATGCATTAGATCTTCTCCCTGCCTTCAAAGAGATGAGTTTAGTTAGGGAATCGGCCTGCGCAGTGTCACATCCTGTAGTGTGCTCGAAGTACAGAGGAGGTACGGACATATAACCTTGAGCTGAGAAGAGATGTGAACAGTGAAGGTGTCCTGGAGCAACCAGCTGATGTCCAAGGAAGGGGACCACTGATGGATGTGCAGGAAGTGGATGTGGAAGGCTGGTAATGAACCCCCATCAGATATCCAGGTCCTAACCTCCTGGACAATGAGAGGATATTATCTTATATAGCAAAAGGGGCTTGCAGATGCGATTAAGCTAAGGATTTTGAGATGAGGAGATCATCCTGGATTATCCTGGCAGGCCCTAAATGCAAGCACAAGTGTCCTTGCAAGAAGGAGGCATGGGAAGATTTCAGACACCCGAAGAAGGCTGTGTGAGCAATGAAGCAAAATGTTCGGCTGCTTTGAAGAGGAAGAAGGGACGGGGGCAAGGAATGCAAGGAATGCAGCTCTGGAAGCTGGAAAACGCAGCCAAATGGATTCTCCCTTAGAGACTCTGGAGGGAGCATGGCCCGGCCGGCTTGTTGGTTTCAGCCCAGGGAAACCAACTGGAGTTTCTGGCTCCAGAACTGTTAGAAAATACACTGTGTTGTTTTAAACCACAAAGTTTGTGGTACGTCGGCTGTGGCAACAGGAAAGTAATACAGTAACCCAATAGAGAAACACATTAGAAAGAGAGAACAGCTTGTAAGCTTTCTGGCAAAAGCTCAAGATCTGCTCTTTAAAGCATGTTGGGGAAAAGTGGAGGTATGAAGAAAAGAGAATTTACACAAGACATGTAAGTAGAAGACAGATCATACAGGATCAGGAAGGTGCTTTCAGGAGGTTGATTTTTTATATTGAGGGAAAGAGAGAACTGGAGAGGGCCTTTGAGCATTTAAAAGCAGATTTTAGTGTTGAGAAGATTACCACTGGACTCTTTTCCTTGCTCTTAGAAAAGAAACAGAATTTTGTTGCCTAGAAAACAACTCTTAGTCTTCTTTTTTTTTTTTTTTTAAGATTTTATTTATTTATTTGACAGACAGAGATCACAAGTAGGCAGAGAGGCAGGCAGAGAGAGAGGGAGAAAGCAGGCTCCCTGCTGAGCAGAGAGCCCGATGGATGCGGGGCTTGATCCTAGGACCCTGGGATCATGACCTGAGCAGAAGGCAGAGGCTTTAACCCACTGAGCCACCCAGGCGCCCCAACTCTTAGTCTTCTTACCTTTTTATTTTCATAAACGTTCTTCCCTCCCATCTAAAACTCTCTATCCTGTAAAGAGCTGAACTCTCTTCTCAGACAAACCCATACGCTGTATCTTCTAGGCTATAAGCAGATAATTTCTTCTTGGGCTTCTGAGGGGGCTCTTTGAGTTACTGCAAGAAAAGGGAGCTCACCTGAGCTGGGCTGTGGCCCAGAGCAGGCTGGAAGGAGAAGACAGAGTTGAAAGCATTTTACTTTGTGAAATCAAAACCAGCAGTGTCTTGGGGCCAGCTACTGATGGAGGACAAAGGGGTAGAGAAGCCAGTCTCTGTTCCCAAGGCCTGAAGGGTGGCAATCTATCATTGGTACTCAGATTCCTTTTCAGGGCTGAAGTCATTAATAGAAAAAAACACTTCAGGTATCTTGGTTCTGTAAGGATTGCAGTTTTTCCCTCTAGCAAATTTCTAAATCTCTCTAATGATTAAAGCAGACAGTCACCAAACCACTCAGTAGGGGAGAAAATAAAGATAGCCTTCAGGGTTAGGTAGAGGAACAAAACTACACCTGAGTCTCCTTTTAACAGTGGCTGTTGACTGGTAGAGATAAGACTGCAGGAGATGGGAGAGTTTCTATTACTAGGGCTGTTCTCTCCAAAGGAGAGGAGTTGAAATGAAAATGAATAAAAAATTAATGAAATAATAGCCCCGTTTAGGGCTATTATTGGGATGAAGAGGTCAGTGGGCTCCCCATGCCTTCCAGCAACTCCATCTTATTTTGCCATGGTCACCATGACCCACAGCGAATATCATCCTCAATGGGGAAAAGCTGAAAGCCTTCCCTTTGAGATCAGGAACACAAGGATGCCCACTCTCACCCCTCTCGTTCAGCATAGTACTAGAAGTCCCAGCAACAGCAATCAGTCAACAAAGAGAAATAAAAGGTATCCAAACTGGCAATGAAGAAGTCAAACTCTCTCTCTTTGCAGATGACATGATACTTTATATGGAAAACCCAAAAAACTCCACCCCCAAACTACTAGAACTCCTACAGCAATTCAGTAATGTGGCAGGATACAAAATCAATGTACAGAAATCAGTGGCTTTCTTATACACTAACAATGAAAATACGGAAAGGAAAATTAGAGAATCGATTCCGTAACCATAACTTACTTGGGAATAAACCTAACCAAAGAGGTAAAGGATCCGTATTCAAAGAACTAGAGAACACTCATGAAAGAAATTGAAGAAGACACCAAAAAATGGAAGACCATTCCATGCTTATGGATCAGAAGAATAGACATTGTTAAAATGTCTATACTGCCTAGAACAATCTATACTTTCAATGCCATTCCAATCAAAATTCCACTGGCATTTTTCAAAGAGCTGGAACAAACAATCCTAAAATTTGTATGGAACCAGAAGAGACCCCAAATTGCTAAGGAAATGTTGAAAAAGATAAGCAAAACTGGGGCGTCACGTTGCCTGATTTCAAGATCTACTACAAAGCTGTGATCACCAAGACAGCATGGTACTGGCACAAAGACAGACACAAAGACCGTGGAACAGAGTAGAGAGCCCAGATATGGACCCTCAAGTTTATGGTCAAGTAATCTTCGACAAAGCAGGAAAAAATATACAGTGGTAAAAAGACAGTCTCTTCAATAAATGATGCTGGGAAAATTGGACAGCTATGTGTAGAAGAATGAAACTCTAGCATTCTTTTACACCGTACACAAAGATAAACTCAAAATGGATAAAAGACCTCAACGTGAGGCAGGAATCCATTAGAATCCTACAGGAGAACATAGGCAGTAACCTCTTCGACATTGGCCATAGCGACTTCTTTCAAGGGCGCCTGGGTGGCTCAGTGGGTTAAAGCCTCTGCCTTCGGCTCAGGTCATGATTCCAGAGTCCTGGGATCGAGCCCCACATTGGGCTCTCTGCTCAGCGGGGAGCCTGCTTTCTCCTCTCTCTCCCTCTGCCTGCCTCTCTGCCTACTTGTGATCTCTGTCTGTCAAATAAATAAATTAAAAAAAATCTTAAAAAAACATAAAAAAAAGATATGTCTCTAAAGGCAAAAGAAACAAAAGCAAAAATGAACTTTTGGGACTTCATCAAGATCAAAAGCTTTTGCACAGCAAAGGAAACAGTCAACAAAACAAAGAGGCAACCCATGGAATGGGAGAAGATTTTGCAAGTGACAATACAGACAAAAGGCTGATATCCAAGATCCATAAAGAACTCCTCAAACTCAAAACACACAAAACAGATAATCATGTCAAGAAATGGGCAGAAGACGTGAACAGACACTTCTCCAAAGAAGACATACAAATGGCTGACAGACACATGAAAAAATGTTCATTATCACTAGCCGTCAGGGAGATTCAAATCAAAACCACATTGAGATACCACCTTACACCAGTCAGAATGGCCAAAATCAATAAGACAGTAAACAATATGTGTTGGAGAGGATGTGGTGAAAGGGGAACCCTCTTACACTGTTGGTGGGAATGCAAGTTGGTGCAGCCACTTTGGGAAACAGTGTGGAGATTCCTTAAGAAATTAAAAATAGAGCTACCCTATGACCCTGAAATTGCACTACTGGGTATTTACCCCAAAGATACAGATGTAGTGAAAAGAATGGCCATCTGTACCCCAATGTTCATAGCAGCAATGGCCACGGTCACCAAACTATGGAAAGAACAAAGATGCCCTTCAATGGACAGATGGATAAGGAAGATGTGGTCCATATACACTATGGAGTATTATGCCTCCATCAGAAAGGATGAATACCCAACTTTTGTATCAACATGGACGGGACTGGAGGAGATTATGCTGAGTGAAATAAGTCAAGCAGAGAGAGTCAATTATCTAATGGTTTTGCTTATTTGTGGAGCATGAGGAATAACATGGAGGACCTGGGGAGATGGAGAGGAGAAGTGAGTTAGGGGAAATTGGAGGGGGAGACGAACCATGAGAGACTGTGGACTCTGAGAAACAAACTGAGGGTTTTGGAAGGGAGAGGGGTGGGCAGTTAGGTGAGCCTGGTGGTGGATACTATGGAGGACATGTATTGCATGGAGCTCTTGGTGTGGTGCACAATGAATTCTGGAACACTGAAAAAAAAAAAAAAGACCAGCATGGGGGAGTAAGCATCAGCTTCCAGTCCAAAGAGCAATAGCCCAGGAGGTGAGAGTGCTGTTTATTATTATTGTGTTGGACAGAGATTGGTTCTGCCCATTGAAGATCACCGCCCATTTCCTTTGGTAATAACACACAAGTTTTTCTTGGGGAGGTACCCCTTCTTCAATCCCAGTTTGTGTGTGGTTTGAGTGGTTGGCCTCACCACCTCTAGATCTCACTATGGGCTTGAAATTGAAGCCAGCCCATTGGGATACACTGTCCCTCAAGCCTAGAGAATGGCTCAAGAATGGGCAAGTGATTTGAAGTGATCCAAATGAGACCATCCATCTTTTTGGCTGAAACTATTAGGAATCTTCTGCTGGAATTACTGTAAGGATAGGATGTGAATTTTGAGCAGTCGACAGCTATCTTGCCTCAACAAAGAGAGAGCTTGGCTGAGAATAGAACAAGATCCTAGAAAGAGGAGACAAGTTTGAGATTCTAAACGAGATCATCTGAGCACTGAGTTCTAGCTGTGCCGAAACCTGAGACCCCAATAATCTCTATGTTGTTTAAGCTACTTTCAGATGAATTTCTATTCTCTCCAATTGAAAGAAACTAATTTCACATTTATTTTCACACCATTAGGATTATTAGCTTTCGTTTATTGAGTGGCTACTATGTTACAGCCTGTACTAAGCACTTTGGTTTAAAAAAAGATAATTAAGGGGACGCCTGGGTGGCTCAGTTGGTTAAGCAGCTGCCTTCGGCTCAGGTCATGATCCCAGCGTCCTGGGATCGAGTCCCACATCGGGCTCCTTGCTCGTCAGGGAGCCTGCTTCTCCCTCTGCCTCTGCCTGCCATTCTGTCTGCCTGTGCTCGCTCTCTCTCCCTCTCTCTCTCTGACAAATAAATAAATAAAATCTTTAAAAAAAAAAAAAGATAATTAGGGGATGTCTTGATTTAGAGGAACCCTAGAACCATCTTGCTGGGGCGTTCTTGCCCAGGATTTGTGGACTCGTGGATATTCCCTTCTTATCTCAGAGCTTTTTAGACTCTGGCTTTTATGCAGAACCTTGAGTACTATATATTTTTTTCCCCTGGAAAGGGGGTTTATAACTCTTACGCAATCCTCATATGGTTTGTGGCCCTAGATCCTCTTCTCTAAACCACATTGAATCTTTCCTCTTGTCAAAGGAAGATTAGATTACAGCCCCATTCCTTCACTAAATGAGTTTGGGGATATTGACTTGCTACTTCTGAAAACGCAGCACTAGGATATGTGCAACTGAACGTGTGGTTCTCTTGAAGCTTTTACAAATGTAAAAGAAGGTGCCCTAAGTCAGTTGCTCTTTTTTGGTGGCTGCTTTGAGCTTTGTCCCAATACCAATCCCCATTCCCAACTTCTTTGAGACTCAGTTTTCTCCCACAAAAAAGAGAGGTTTAAAACTGCTACCATGCATGCTTTACAAGGGGATAAGCTGAGGGCAAAACAGTAAAAATGCTCTTGGGCATTCGCTGGTTTCCTGGCCCTGCCTTCGCTTACATTCTTCCTTACAAGGTGTTTGCTGCCTTCGTCTGGGATGTCTGCTTGCTTTCCATATTCTCAGCAGTATCACTGACATCCTGGCTGCTTGTGTACACAAGAGCCTGTTCATTAAGTTACTCTATATAATTCTTCTTAAACACATTAAGGAAACATTCAGAATGTCTCTTGCAGAGCAAATGAACAAAAATAGATGGGCCATCTGATATGTAGAGAGATCTTCTCTTAGCTGGTAGATTTTATTTCCCCTAACACAAGACTAAGGCCTCCAGAACCAGTTTGTTCATTAATGTATTTATTCATTCTTTCCATTTGTATGAATATTGAGGAATTATTCTGCGTTCAGCACCTTGCTGAGAGCGTGGGGGGTGTGAGTGATAAGCAGTGCCAGATTCATATTCTCAAGGAGCTCACATGCCAGTGATGAGACAGAGCCACCCAAAACAAATAATTGAATTCAGTGCAGTGGGAGAGAAGACAGGTGTTAGAAAAGAGGAAAGTGACTAAGTTCTTGGATGATATGTGGGAAGGCTTCAGAGAGGAGGTGACATCTGATCTAGGTTGTAAAAGATGAAGAAGAATTTGCCAGACAGAAGAGGCAAGAGAGTTCCCCTAGGAATGTGGAGGCTTATCTGTGGACTGTGGGGCTGTGAAGATGCAGAGTCTCGCTGGGCTAGGTGCCTGCAGCGCTGTGGGGGTAGACAGAGGGACAGCTGGGAGATGGCTGGGCGCTGGCTGCCTAGGAGTGGTCCTGTGTTCTGCAGACCATGATAGTTTCTTTTTTTTCCCCCCTAAGCAGCCAAGTGATTAAATGTTTTAAGGGTAAAGAAGGAGGAAATATTGGATATAGAAGAAAAAAAAAAGCAGTAAATCCCAACTCAGGCTACAAATAGAATCACCAGGGGACCTTTCAAGAAGACCCATGTCTGACCCCTCTTCATGCCATTTGAATTGCAACTTCTGGGGATAGGGTCTAAGTGTCTTTTTTGTTTTGTTTTGTGTTTTTAAGTTTCCTAAGTGATCCTGATGAGCAGCTCAGGGTTGAGAATCACTACTTTAGGGCTTCTTAGATGCATTCAAGTATGCTGACTGCAGATTACGGGACAGCAAAGGCCAGAGATTCTGTTTGAATAGGGCTGTGATTTTAGAAACTAAACTTAATTTTAGAATAGTTTTAGATTTACAGAAAAATTGCAAAGACGGTACAGAGATTTCCCATATACCCCATGCCCAGTTTTCCCTGTTAGTAATATTTTACATTTGTTACAATTAAGGAATTAAAAGTGATATATTCTTATTAGCTGAAGTCCGTACTTTATTCAGATTACCTTATTTCTTAGCTAAAGTCCTTTTTCTGTCCTAGGACTCCATCCAGGATATTATATTACATTTAGTTGTCGTGTCTCCTTGGCTACTGAAGTTTCTTGGACTTTTCTTGTTTTTGATGAACTTCAGTTTTTAAGAGTACTACTAAGATATTTTGTAGAATATCCCACAACTGAAGTTTGTCTGATGTTTCTCATGATTAGACTATGGTTATGTTTGTTGTTGTTGTTTTTGGAAAGCCACAGGTGTATGGTCCCGTTCTCATCACATAGTATGGGGATATATACTATCAATATGACTTATCACTGTGGACGTTGACCTTGATCACATGGCTGACATCGTATTTGTTGGGTTTCTCCACTCCAGGTCACTCTTTTACCCCTCTTTTTTATACTGTATTCCTTAGAAGTCACTGTGTACAGCCCATACTTAAAGAGGGAGGGTTAGGCTCCACCTCCTTGAGGGTAGAATATCTAGTAAATTATTTGGAATTCTTCTTTTTTTAAAAATAATTTTTTAATAAACATATAATGTATTATTAGCCCCAGGGGTACAGGTCTGTGAATCATCAGGCTTACACACTTCATAGCACTCACCATAGCACATACCCTCCCCAATGTCCATAACCCAACCACCCTCTCCCTACCCCGCTCCCTCCGGGCAACCCTCAGTTTGTTTTGTCAGATTGAGTCTCTTATGGTTTGTCTCCCTCCCAATCCCATCTTGTTTCATTTATTCTTTTCCTACCCCCCAAACCTCCCACGTTGCATCGCCACTTCCGCATATCAGGGAGATCATATGATAGTTGTCTTTCTATTTGGAATTCTTCTTTATGAGAGGGTTGTCTTTGCTTGCCTGCCTGCTGTCCTTTCCTTGATGCATATCAAGGGACATATGGCTGTTAACATCATACATTTGGGTAATGTCTAAAACTACTTTATTTATTTTGTTGCTCCAGTGCTTCAACTTTGGCCACTGGGAGTGCCTTTGGTTGACTCTGTCTATTTGACTATCTACATCATTGGTTTTTTTGTTTTGTTTTGTTTTGTTTTTGAGTACGTCCTCACCTTCTGGCTCCACAAGCAGCTCACAGCTCATCTGTGTACACCTGCCTATGTTCTAGAATCAACCATTTCCCCAAGGAGGCCCGTTTTCTTATATTGGAGAATGATGTTAGAAACCAACCAACATCTGAGCACTAGGTTTCCTCATTGCTACTCTTTGCTCCTGGGGTGTTGTTGCTTCTAAGAAGGCTGTATTTTGTAAATTTCAATGTTTACATCAGTTTTATTGAGGTATACTTTACACAGTAAGATGCATGCACATTAAGTGTACATTTTGATGAGTCTGGACACATTTCTAAACCCATACACTCCCACAAGTAGAATTGCCACTGCTCCAACAAAGGTTGAAAAGACTCCCATATTCTTGTGCCATTTCCTGTTCACTCTCCACCCCATCTCCCCCTGCCCCAGGTAAATACTGATGTTCTTTCTGTCAATCTAGATTACATTTGTTTTTCCTAGAGTTTCATGGAAAGAAACATAGAGTGTGTACTTTTGTGTCTGGCTTCTTTCCTTTACCATAATGCTTTTGAGATGCATTAATGCCACATTTATCAACAGCTCATAGTTTTCAGTGCTGAATAATATTCCGTTATGTAGCTATCCCGGTTTAGTTTATCCATTTGCCAGTTAATGGAGTTCTGGGCTGACCAGTTTTGGACTACTATTGATACATTTAATTACATTTCTACTAGCATTTCAGAGATTCTGATGATGATGGCATGAAATACCCTCTCGAGAAGAGTTACAATGTTATTTTGGAAGAGTCCCTCTGGTCTAGCTCATCACTCTTGTGTAAGGCATTTAGGCTAGCATGGATCCTTAAACCCTGACCCCAAACTGAGACAATGTGGCCTTTGTCTTCTGTTAACTCCACTGATTTAGGTGATTTCATCAGACATTTCCCTGGGTCTGAAGCTCTCCAGACTTCGATGTTTCTCAGCTCTTGAAAGTGGTCTTAAGCCCTTCAGGTTTCTTTAACTTTCTCTGTGCCTGAGACTCTGCCTCTAAGTTATCCCGCCAGCCTGAGGATTTCCTTTGTGTTTTCCTTTTTTTCCTCCTCTTCTCTGTGAAAGAAATCATGTCAAGCTAAAGTTATATTTTTCTTTTTCCAAAACAGTGGACATATAGTCCCCTTTTGTGGCTCACGTTTTATTACTAAACTCAGTGGAAAAATAAACCACATTTACTTGTCAATGTTAAAGAAAGGAATTTACAAGAGCCACAGAATATGATTGAATTCTCGTCTTATTCCTCGTCCATCTCCTCTTCTCATTTAGCTTTCTTTTCTCTCCACAATCCCTTATTATTTCTGTAGGTTAATACTTTATCAGCTATGATAAAACCTAACCCCCGAATTTCAGTTTATTTCTCACTCCTGTCAAACTCCAGTGCAAGTTTTCTGGTTGAACAACCTTTTCTTAAGTGGTGATTCCAGGGCTCAAGCTCCTTCTGTCTCATGATTCTGCTATCTTCACTAGGTGACTCATAAGTTGCCACAGGGGTCCTTTGCATTCACGACTACCAAAAAGGGATAAAGGCTTGGATAGCATCTCATGCTGGAAGTTCTTGTGGGCCAGGCTTGGAAGCAGCTCATATCACATCTGCCTAAGACTTAGTCCTGTGGCCACACATAGCTGCAAAGAAGACTCTGTGCCCAAGAAAAAAGGAAATCCTAGCCACAATCATGGTGAGGCTTCTATCCTTCTGTTCTTAGCCTTAGGGCTTCCACTAAACATGTGTGTAACCCAGGGCAGGGTTTGTCAGAGTCTTTTGTCAGCCCTCAGGTCAGCCTTTGCTTTTGGGTTCCTTAGGGGGAAATTCGGGGTGGGAGGGGGAGGAAATGTTATTGCAAAGTAAGTTTCACAGGAGTAAAAATCTTATCTCCTTCATTCTGTCTTGCATTCCTAGTACATAGCATAGTTCCGGTATTGCATGGGTGCTCAATAAATATTTACTGAATGGATTTTATAAGATGAATTTATGAGTTAAATTTTATCTTGGCTGGGTGCCCGAGTGTGTTCAGGCTACCAGCAGGTGGCAGTGTGGCTTGAAGTGTGCACGTAGGAGCCAGGAGGTGAACTGTCTGCGGGCCCTGCTCCCGCTGGATCACAGGTGCCATATCTGGGGTGGGTATGGGGTCAGTGCAGTAGAGTAAGAATTACTGGGCATTTACCATGTGCTGGGGCTACACCAAGAACTGTGCTATACTGACCCTGTTAATTCTCCTGACAACCCTACACAGTTGGTTGTGTTGCTTTCCTTATTTTGTGATGGGGACACTGACTCATGGAGTAGTTAACTTATCAAAGATCATGTAACTTGAAAGGAGCACGCTCAGGTTTTGGACCTAGGCAGTCTGATTTGGGAGCCCGTGCTCTTAACCGTTAAGCCAGACTGTCAGGAAGGCAGCGCGGTCTGAGGGATCAAGGAAATTTCTGACCTTGGGGAGGAGCTGGTCAATGTGCAGGTCAAGGCAGACTTTGGGGGCATTAAAACCCAAGCAGGGTGCTGGGAAGAAGGTGCACAGAGTTAGGGGCCCGACCTTAGTCAGGCCCCTCCTTACTGGGAGTGATGAGGCCGTGGGGGCCTGGAGATAGAGCAGAACCTCCGGGCTGGTTTGGTACCAGCTACTACAAGGGACAGTGGATGCCAGGCAGGGCAGACTCACGGGTGTGTGTGTGGGGACAGCCGCCAAAGACCAGAGTTGGGAACATACTAGAAGTTATGAAGAGGGGATTTCAGCTCTATGAAAGGGCTGACTCACAGTTTCCAAACTGTATCCAGAGGAGCTCTGAGCTTTTACGAGACACTGGGTAGCCTGTGGTACTGATGGGAAGAGAAAGTAGGCAGGGTCCTGGGCCCTCCTCTCAGTATCAGGCAATGAAAGGCTACATTTACCTCTTTTACGTACATGGGATTCCCAGTAGGAATTTGTTTAGGTTTTTTCTTTTCTTTTCTTTTCTTTTTTTTTTTTTTTAAGTCTCTGCTTTGGAAACTAACCAGCTAAATGCCTTCTCTTCAGACCTCACACGGAGGAGAAATGGCCTTGATGGGCCCAGCAGGAAAAGTGAACAGTAGCTCAGGAAACTTCTGGTTTGGACCATGCAGTCTTGTTTCCGTCCCAGCCCGCGCCCTGCCCAGGCCCAGCTCAAGAGCCTGCCCAGCTTATTATCTGAAAGAAATGGCCTGAGTGGTGTGGCCTGCGGAGAGTGAGGAGGAAAAGGAGAAATAGTAACATTGATTTATTTGGGACAGAAAGATCCACAGACTGGGGAAACGGAGAGAGCGATCATAAAGCTGGCTCAGTTTTGCAACCTGTGGGGGGCAGAGACCATCACAGTGCATGGTAGAGAAGGCAGATGAGGTGGACACAGGGAGAGTGGTCCCTTCCTCCTCATCACAGAGCGATAAAGCTGGAAGTCAAGGATAAAACAGGCAGGCTCAGAGCCCCTAGGACCTCGGCTAACGGCAGGCCTGGCATCCACCTTGTGAAAGGCCACCCACATTTGTATTGATATGCTCTGCTGCAGCCGCTCTGCAGGAGCTGTTTGATAACAAAAGCTTGGAATGGCAGACAGGCTTTTCTTTCCATGTCAGCCCCCCACTCAGCTAGCTGTCGGCTCAGCCGGTCCCAACAGGCCACCTTGCCCGCTTCTTCTTTGGGGCTACTGGGGCCTCAAAGGGTGGAACTTGCCATCTGGATGACTCCTGGTTTGCTTCTGTCCCTGGGATCAGGGTCTCCTTAGGACAGCTCTAGGATTCTGCAGGCCCAGTCTGTGGGGTGTGAGAGGTCAAATGAAGGAGACTCCTCATAACCAGGTCCGTTCGGGGACTCAGGGGCCCCATGGCCCATTTCATCACATACTAATTCTGCAAATTGCTGCAAATCAGATGAAGGAGAGGCACTTTTATTTTATTTTTTTCTTTAAGAGATGGAGAGGTTTTTACTGTATAAATTGAAACATCTCCCCAGGTGGTACTTTCTGTGAGGCTGAAGGACAAGCAGGAATTGCAGGAACTTTGTTCCCCAATGGTTCAGAGGTACAGTGGGTGGTGGCAAAACAGCACGCACTTGGGAGAGTCGAAAATATTTTGCACTGAAAATCTTGTGCCTGGAGATTAGTGTCTGAACCACATCCAGGGACCTGGCCAAAGAGCTGGTACCCACATCTGGGCTGTTCTGTCCCGTGGGATTCAGGCCCTGGGAGCAACATGACTAAAATGCATGTGGGGAACACCGAGTCCCAGGGTCTGTTCTTGGTTCGGGATTAGCATTGTGTGCTAGGGCACAGTTGTTTCTCCTAATCCTGAAACCCTGGGGAGCCCTGATTATCCTTCCCAGGTGTTTACTGATCATTTTTTACTCTGATGGGAGTTGGGAGATGCACGTGCAGTCTAGAGGTAGTGGTTAAGAGCCACTAGAACCCCTGGATTCCTAACCCCGCTCTAGCTTTCGAGCTATACAACCTTGGACGTGTCGCTTAACTGTTACAGACCTCAGTCTGCTTCTCTGTCAAGAGTGAGCGACAATGGCCATACACTGGATATTTTGCATTTGTCCTGCCGGATTCATTCTCCATCCTTCTCCATCCTCCTTTGTGCTGAGGAGGCTGACTTACATGGGCTGCATCAGTGGGCTTCCTTGTCCTGTGGAGTCTGAATTGTTCATCCAGTGGGAGTTGCCCGCAGGAAATCGGAGAAAGGGAAGAGAATGAGATTGGAGGATTTATTCTACCAGCTCCCTTCTTCCTGGGTCACTATGAGTTGGTTTCATCCCCTTTTCTAGCTAGGGTTACTTCCTCCGGGTGCTGGTACCTACTCCTCCCCTTGCCAGTTCTTTCAGACCCGGGGAAGCGATGGTCATCTTCAGTTGCCATACCAGTGCTTTCTGGTCCCCAGGATACTGCCTACACCTTTGCAAATGGTCTTTTGTTGAGCTCTCCTCAGTTACCTCACTTGAATGTGCCATCTGTGTCCTGCCAGGACCCTACAGGAGCCTCTTACAATGGCACCATCAGAGGGCGGCCATGCTGACAAAATGAGTTCACGCATATGAAGTTGAAAGTAGTACCCGAAACACAGGATGGGCTTGTTAAATGTTAGTCACTGTGTAAGTCTTATTTCTCTTTGTATTATTATGCTCTCTTGGACTAACAGAAGATCTTCAGATGATTGAGATGCCTGATTTCATGGCCATTTGGCTCTTCTATTATGTTTCTGCAAATTACATCTTCTTCCTCCTCTGACGTCTGGGTTGATAGGTGGGTGTCCGTGTTCTACTCCTGAGCGCACCAGTCTCCTTCTCACACCATGCTTGATTATGTCCTCCTTATATGGCTCTCGTGAGCCCTATGTTGTGACTCAACCTAGTCCTGAGGCCCAAACACAGAGGTAGGGAGCATAACCCGTTTGTACTGATGTTCCTTCAGTCACACAAGACTGAAAGGTGTGGCCGGACAACCATTCCCACTTTGTAGGCTTAGAACATTTCTATCACCCAGAGATATCCCGCATGTCTGAAGTTACTCCCTCTTTCTCCCCAGCTCCCCAGAGCCTGGCAAACACTGAATAGCTTTCAGTATCTGTAGATTTTCCTGTTCCAGACATTTCATATAAATGGAGTTATACAGTATGTGGCCTTGCGTGTCTGTCTTCTTTCACTCTCATGTTTTCAAGTTTCATTCATGGTGTGACAAGCTCTCAGTACTTCATTCCTTTTTATTACTGAGTAATACTCCATGGTGTGGCTATACCACATTTTGTGCATCCACCTCCCATGGACACACATTTGGATTCTTCTAATTTTTTGGTTATTGCGACTGATGCTGCTACGAACAGTTGCGTGTATCATATAGGTTATTCATTTGTTGATTATTGCTGTTGACTTGTGTGTGTCATTAGAATTTAAGCTTGGTAAAGGCCAAGTTTGTTCTATATCATATATAACAATATATCAATTGTCTTTATAGACAATTAGTATATATATACAATGAGTACACATTCTGTATGTATCATATGTATGTACAATGTATCACATATATAAACATACACACACATACATGTGACTAACTGTGTTTGGCATTTGGTGGTTTGGAAGTCCACATTGGTAGAGAATACTTCCCAAGTGTATCCTGGAGGCTGTTCCTCATCATCACTCGAGGGGTGGAGCCAGGGAACCTGCATTTCAGCAAGCTTCCCAGGTAATTCTCCCTGACGTTGGAGAAGCCCCAAGCCTTCTGCCTCTTGGACAAGCCTGGGCATGGGTGATGAAATGAGGGAGAGTCCTTCGTTTGTTCCTGCCCAAACATTTTACTTTTTCCACTTTGTTTATGAGAAAAATAGAATTACCTTCCTCCTCCACTGATGGTGCCATGTGGGACATCTCTGTCTGGGTCAGCTTGAGGCTGAAGCACCTTCTGAAATTAATTCCAGTTTTCTTCTTTTGCTCTGTGTGCCAGCTCTCTCACAACTCATCTGTGAGGTACAGGTTTTCCTTTGTTATGGGGGATGCTGGACAATTGAAGAGGCAAATAAAGAGGGAAGCCCAGAGCTTTAGATGTGACCATAGGGAGCCATAGAGCCTTGGGGAGGGTAAGCAGGGTTGGGCGGGCGAGGACCAGCAGTCTGCATTATCAGGAAGGGGCTAACAGGTACCCCCGTAGAGGCATTGAAAGGCAGCGCTTCCATATTTCAACACACAGGCAGGCTCGCAACTCTCTCTTGTCTTGTATTGAACCCGACACTGCTAGCTTGCTTTTCAACTGTGCAGAGATGTACACGGTTGTCTTTTCTGGAAGAAGTTGCTGCTGGTTTTTAGAGGAAAGGTTTGCTCTTTACTTTGATCTGACTTCTGAAAGAATAAGGCATATTATTTTTTACAGCAAAGGAGACTTCTAAGAACTTTGAATATTTAAATTTGAAGTCTCCCCTCAGCATGCAAAAGCAATATTAGTGTCAGTTAGGTGTAACAGATGAATAGTTAATGGAACAAGAGACAAAAAATCTGAAAAAGATCCATATCCAAATGAAAATGCATGTTTGAGCTAAACTACTGCCTTTTTCTGCTTATTTTTTATTTAATAATGAGCATTAACTAAATATGGGCACCGAGAGGGTCTCTGGGTTAAATAAGGCATATGTCTACCTGATAATGCCTCTGAATCCAGCACAGTGCTTAGCCCTTTTCTCTCCCTCATGATCCTGAAATAGGATGAGTTAGAATGGCATGTATCTGTGTATTATACAAAGTAGAATAAAGGCCATTTCCCCTTTTATGGCCTGTATTGTGTGTTCTCCTCTATTAGTACTTAGAGTACACTGTAATCATTTCTTTTCTTAGAACGTATAAGCTATTTCCTGGGTACCTTACTCTGTGCCAGGCACTGTGTTAAACCCTTCATATAAGACATTTCATGTGGGGGCGCCTGGGTGGCTCAGTGGGTTAAGCATCTGACTCTTGGTCTGATCTCCGGGTGGTGATGTCCGGGTCGTGATCTCTGAGTCATGAGATCGAGCCCCGCATCAGGCTCTGTGCTCAGTGCAGAGTCTGCTTAGGACTCTCTCTGCACCTCCTGCTCCCTCCCCCTCTCTTTTTGTCTCTCAAATAAATAAATAAATAAATATTTTTTAAAAAAGATATTACATGTGACCCTAACCACACTCCTATGAAGTAGGAACTACCATTCCTCGTGTTTTTTTTTTTTTTTTTCCTCCTGTTTCACAGAGGAGGCAGCTGAGGCACAGAGAGAAGGATGCGCCTTGTCCACGGTCATGCATGTAGCACATGGCTGAACTGACAGGGGCTGCTTGGGGCTGACTCCAAATCTGACTCCCTTAACCGGTCACTTGATTCCAGCAGTTCTCAAACTGTGATCCACAGAACTGGGGTTTGGGAGAGGATTCCCTCAGACCCTTTCAGAAACAGTCAAGGAAGTCAACATTTTTTTCATAGTAATATCAATTCATAATTTGTCTTGATATTTGCACCGTCGTATAAAAGCAGTGGTGACTAAAAATGTAGCCAGCTGAACATGAATCAAAGCAATATTACCAAACTGCACTACAAATCACTGAATTCTTCTCTGCCATATACAGTTAAGACATTCATTATTTAATGTTTTATATTATATAATGGCATATTTCACCATGAGGAAGAGCTGCATTAACTCCTTGATCTGGTACTTTCCAAATAACCAACTCATGATATAACAAAATCATGCATGGATAGAGATCTGCTTAAAGTTTATTTTCGTGGTTTTTTTTTTTTTAAGATTTTATTTATTTATTTGACAGACAGAGATCACAAGTAGGCAGAGAGGCAGGTAGAAAGAGAGGGGGAAGCAGGCTCCCTGCTGAGCAGAGAGCCCGATGCGGGGCTCGATCCCAGGACCCTGAGATCATGACCCGAACCAAAGGCAGAGGCTTTAACCCACTGAGCCACCCAGATACCCCTATTTTCGTGTTTTTATTGGAATTAATATTTACAAAATTTCTTAGTCTAAATTTCTAAAATGGCAAATACTGGTAGATACAGTCCTCATAAATAAATTCTTATTTTTGGGTCCCTAATATTCCTTAAAACTGCAGAGGGATCTGGAGAACGAAGCATTTGAGAGTTACTGCCATGGGCAGCTGGGAGCCATAGGAGGTTCTTGAGCTGGAGAATAATATTGGTTATATCTCTTGGAGTAACAAAATTCTGTGCCCTTTTTTATCACAAAAAACACCTCTGAAAATCTCCACCGTTGACATGGTCATGGGCATACGTTTAGCCAGTGAACTGGGTCAGATGAATTCAATTTTGTGGACCCAGGCCTGAAGCTCTGGGTCTGTGAGAATTGCCATGTGGGTAGCGCTTAGAAATGGATGGTCCACTCTGTACACAACATTACTTGTTTCCCCAAGAGCTATAGGATCTGAATACCTGGTCCCCAAATAGTTCGAACTAAACTGGAGAAAGCTATCACACCTGTGAGGCTTCATTTTTTGGGTGTGCGCTGACCATGCATAACCAGCAAAAGAAGGATCATAGTCCCATGTACAAACTCGGACTGGAGAGGTTCCTTTCAGACCGGCTGATCTCACAGAAGAGGGAGGGTCCTGTAAGTCAAATGTTCTAGTGAGATAGGAAACCCCCTCTCCCCACCTCCCCAAGATGCTGGCTAAGACAAGGAAATTTTGGGGGGTTGGACTTGTCCAAAGTAGCACAGATCTAAAGCTAGCTGCTGCTGAGTGTCCCCGGGTGCTGCTGTTACTCAGTGCTCATCTTCTGCAGAAGTTGTGCTAGGTTCTTTTCAGGTATTATCTCATTTAGTCTCCTCAATAACCCCATTGGTTAAATATTATTACTATCCCATCTTACAGATGAGAAAACTGAGGCCTATCGGGGTGAGTGGCTGAGCCAGTTTGCTCTTCTCCGAAGCCCCCAGTTCTTTTTTTTTTTTTTTTTAACGATTTTATTTATTTATTTGACAAACAGAGATCACAAGTAGGCAGAGAGTCAGGCAGAGAGAGAGAGAGACGGAAGCAGGCTCCCTGCTGAGCAGAGAGCCCGATACGGGGCTCGATCCCAGGACCCCGGGATCATGACCTGAGCCGAAGGCAGAGGCTTAACCCACTGAGCCACCCAGGCACCCGAAGCCCCCAGTTCTTAATTGATTTGCTGCCATTTCTCCCCTTAAGTGAAACGAGAAGTTCAGTTGGCTGGATGGCAGCTGGAAAGCATTGTAAGAATAAAAGAAAACGGGCGCAAGGCGTAGAGCAGAAATGGGGACACTAGAAGGGACTGGCGTGGAGTGGGAGAGGAGCAGGCAGCTGTGTTTGTTCCTGCTGCTGCCACAGTGCCTGTGCCCCACAGGGAGACACTAACTGACGACGGTCCCACACGTGGCCGGCTGCTCTTCGAGAAGGAGTATCACTCTGTGGAAACCAGACACAACCAACACCCTGATTTTCAGGTAGTCAGAAGTTAGAAGGCCAGGCGATGGGCTGGGAGACTCCAGGCGTAGTGCAGAGAAGGGGTTGGGACAGCACCTTCCAGCTGGGAAACATCCATGGAAGACTGTGGGATGCGGCAGAAGCAGCAGCAGAAAAGGGCTTGAGTCCTAGCTCTGCCCCGTGGGCTCAGCATTGCTCTCCGCCCCAGACTCCTCCTGTCTAAAATGCAGAGGGTCGTGCAACCTTGGAGGACTGTCAGGAGAGTCAAGGGGGACAACGTGTAGCAAATCACACCAAGTACTCAGCTCCTTCTCTCCCTCCCCCACGTGGTGCCAGGTGAGTTAATTCTGTTTGAGCCTGTCTCCACCATCCCTGCTTTCTTTAGATTATATATAAGATAAAACTTTTTTTTCCCCTAGTCTTTTAAAGACACCATTTTGGGAGTTTTAGGACATCATTTGGGAACTAGATTGTCTGGGCTCCCCTCGTCCTCCATAGCTACTTGGTTTTAGGCATCCACTTCACTCTCCTGGCCTTGCTCGTGGAATGAAAGCATCCACCTGTGGGGTTGCCGTGAGGACGACGTGGTAGGAAACAGGTGGAGCCCAGGGCTGGACACACTGTCTGAGCTCAGTAACTCTTTTTTTTCGACATTGTGGCTATTACTTGGTAAGTGTTGTTCTGGGCACTTTCTGGATGCCAAATTGTTGAGCCTTCGCGATGGTTCCATGGGACAGGCACCGTGATGCCCACTTCACAGATGGGAAAACCGGTCTAAGGGAATCAGGATGCCATTGTAGATCTGCAGAGTTTCTCTTCTGGGTTTTGAGTTTTCTGAGTTTCTGAGTTTTCTGGTTCCTGAGTTTTCTCTTCTCTCTTCTCCACCACACCACACTGCAGGCTCCCTCTTTTTTTTTTTTTTTTTTTTTTTTTTTATTTGACAGAGAGAGATCACAAGTAGGCAAAGAGGCAGACAGAGAGGAAGGGAAGCAGGCTCCCTGCCAAGCAGAGAGCCCGATATGGGGCTCGATCCCAGGACCCTGGAATCATGACCCGAGGCGAAGGCAGAGGCTTTAACCCACTGAGCCACCCAGGCGCCCCGGCTCCCACTTTTGTTTTTCTCAGTGCTGTTACCCACAAGGCTGTGGCCTCAGTAACTTGAGAGCCAGAGTGAGGTGCTTTTTATTTTCCCATTTATAATCCACCTCACAGCATTGAAGACCCAACAAGGTTCTGCAAAACTTGGAAGCACTCTTCAAAATATTTGTTTTTTATTTATGTCGGCCCCCATCAAGTTCCAGAAAGGGATTTGAAGTAGCCTGTTAGTTGTCATTAGAGTGATCATGATTAATGATTATAATAACAAGACAGGCGTAATTGGTTCAAATTGTGCCTTTTGAAATGGCCTCCATGGAGGCCAAGTGGTGGGGAGGGAAACGGCAGCCTCTGCCTCAGGGAGCTGAAAAGATGGGCCTAATTGGTTAAAAGCAGCTTTGCTAATTGCTTTGGCAAGAGCCTGAGAGAAAGCTTTGGTATGATTATACATGAACCGGGGTCCCTCGAAGGCCTGTGATTTCAGGCTAGATCTATTCCTCAAAACACAAGCAGAAAAGAGAACAGATGTTCAGCCACTTGACAGAGATTTAATAAGACACTTAGAAAAATTACCATGTTCACTTTGCCCCTCCTGACCTCTGGGTTGGAAGCTGGAAGAAGGCCTGTTTCAGGCGGCTGAAATTCTGAGCTGGAACCTAAAGGGGCATGTGCTATATGTGGTTTTCCATTTCTTTGAGATCCTGCTGTTTTCTGCCCCTCTCCCCCACCCCCAAAGGATTTTCGGTGGTCAGAGGAGGAAAGGTAGCAGGACAAGGAGGAGGCTCGATTTTGAGCAACATATGTGCTTTAAATTTTGGTTGAGGGTAGGTGCTCTGTGACTGAGTTATTGAAATATTCTACTTGGGGTGCAAAGGAGTAATGTCAAGCCAGTTCTTAGCTCGGTGGTAAATCTCCGTGACATGAGCTGAAACACTCAGGAGAGAGAGAAGCCCAAAGATAAGATTTTTCTGAAAAGAAATCCCCCCTTGTAAATGGTGTTAATCACGTCCCAGAGACGGGCAGCTACAGTGTTCCGTGGGACTCTGCTCTGGTCAGGGGGAGGCCAGGGAGGCTTGTCAGGGCCTACCAGTAGCTGCAGGAGGTTGAGAGTGACCATTAAGCTTCAAAGCTGCCTCAACAACTCATTGGTTATAAACTCATGCAAATCACCCAACCACCCTGAGCCTCAGTTTCCTCAGTTATAAACTCATATTTCCAAGGGCAAAGACACAGGCAGAGCTTATAGGGAGTCCAAGGTGAAGGTGGGCAGGGGAACTTGTGTGTTTCCAGCGATGCATGGAATGTTGACCAGTGGTCAAGGTGCTCTGGGCTAATTCATGCAAGTCCGTACAGATCCCCCCGCCCCAGCCCCCCTGCCCCATCATGGGCCAGGTACTGAGCTAACTGTGGGGTAATTCATAGTGGAGCGCTGAAAGTATAGTCTGTATTCTCCTGGAGCTTACAGTTCAGAGGAGGAGATATTTTAGAGATGTTCTTCAAAAAACCAACTGAAGATATAAAAACAAATTGTGTTAATTGCTGAGAAAGAGCAGCATAGGGAACAGCTATGAGGGGCCAACTGTAATGGGGCCACTGAGCTAGCTGGGAGAAGGGGGAGGCCAAGGAAAGGTTGCCCTGAAGAAGGGGCCTTTGAATTGCATGCTAAAAGAGGAGAAGGAATTGAACAGATTTAGGATGGGATGGAATGGAGGGAGATGGGCGGGAGCGCATGGGTTGATATGAAGTGTGTGTCGGCATCTTTGAGTGCAACCTGCTGTTGCTAAACGTCTATGGTGGGAGGGTTGCCTTCTCTCCAGCCGCCATAAGGATAACGCGTCAGTCTGCTCTAGTTCTCAGACTGGCAGTATGGGGCCACGGACTTGTGTATGTTGGTCCACAAAGTGGTTTTTTCTTTGGAAGAGTTGCCACCATTTATTTTATTTTATTTTTTAAGATTTTATTTATTTATTTGACAGACAGAGATCACAAGTAGGGAGAGAGGCAGGCAGAGGGAGAGGAGGAACCAGGCTCCCCGCTGAGCAGAGAGCCCGACTCGGGGCTCAATCCCAGGACCCTGAGATCATGACCGGAGCCGAAGGCAGAGGCTTTAACCTACTGAGCCACCCAGGCGCCCCGAGTTGCCACCATTTAATCTGTAGACAAGTCACACACAATTTTGGCCTTCATCTCTTCATGACAGCCCCTAAGAGGAGCTGTGTAGCAGCTTTTGAATGCCAAATACAGAGCCCCCCACAGTCCCCTTCTCTCCGTATGCTTCCTTCCTGGCCCCTGGAGGCACTGGATTTGAGACCCCTGATCTTGGCTCTACTAATACGGTCAAATGGGAGAGAACAAGCCACCTTGGTTCTCTGGAGGAGATTGTTTCAAATTAAAGTTCTGACCCCCAATTAGGAAGACTTCTTTTTAACCTTCCTTCTTCAGGAAAGATATCCATCTCTCCATGCAAGAATTCTCTTCCAGTGGGGCACACCTGGATGCCTTTTAGGTGGGTTTCCTTTATAGTTCCCTTTCTCCTTTCCATATAAAAAATAGCAGTGAAACCCTTTTGGCAAAGAATGTCTTATGCAAAATCCCAGAGATCAAAGTGGCTTTGCTCAGACTGAATTTGGTGTGTCCATCCTGGAACACTGGCTGCTTGGCATTCTCTTGTTCTCTCCAAGGTGGCTCTGGGGCATCTGTAGGGCAACCCAGGGTTCCTCAGAATACAGTTGAGAACCTCTCCCTAGAGTGCTAAGGGAGAGGGTGCTGCCTGTTGGAGAAATGGGGTAGAGCTAAAAAAAAAAAAAAAAAAGAAAGAAAGAAAAAAAAAAACAAGACAAAAGTGTTGTTGGTTCCTCAGTTTGTAATTTGAGGTCAGCCTGAAATTGCATGACGTGCAAAAGGCAAATCTAGGTGTCTACTCTCCTGTCCCCCGCCCCCCCGACCGCCACCAGCAGGGATTTCCAGTCAGCTCAGTAGCAGCTGGCAATCATTAATCAGAGTCACCCCTACAAGTGTGCAAGGTCTCTGTTTTGTGACATTGTGACTTGGAGGAAGTCTGGAGCTGCGTCCTACTCAGGAGTGAGCGACTTCCTGGGGCACGCAGCAGGGAAGAGCCGTCCTGTCCCCGTATAGCGTTGAGAGGGCGCTGCTCTCCCTTACCTGGGGAGGTGCGGGGACACAGACCCCTGGGCCTGGAGCGCGGAGCACACCCTGCAGGAACTGCGCAGAGTACTCCCAGCGACGAGCGGAAGGTTTCGGAGCATCCTCAGCTTCGCCTAGCAGCCGCGCTGCCACATTATTACGGATGCTTGTCACTGAGGCGTCACTGTGTGCAACCTTGACATGCACCGTTTCAGATTCATTTTTCAAAATTGCTTTGAAAGCCCAGGGCCCGTCCCATCCATTAGTGGAACTCCTTTGTGACAGGTGCTAGGCGTGATGGAGGTGGCAGAGAACTCCACGTGCACTGCTGATTCACAGGAGATGCTTGGACAAAGACGCAGCCTGGCTGGGGTAAAGCCCCCATGGAGGTTCGCAGGTGGTTTCCTCAGAGGAGGAGGCAGAATGCTTCTGCGGGCTGCGCGGCCCCTGCCTGCAGAAGGAGCTCCCTGGTGGGTGCGCGGCACACTGCCGTCAGGGCCGCCTTCCTTCCATCTGATGCCTCACCTGGCCACACTCTGTGTTTCAGGCAAGCTGCAGACACTCTCCGGGTTTCTCTCTCCTCATCTCTATAAAGAAATGATACAATCCATCTCCCAACCTCATCTAGATAATAGAAATCGTAGTACCCGCCTCACAATCTCATTTGTTTAATAGAAACCACATACCCACCTCTCAATATCAGCTGTATAATAGAAATAATTATACCCCAAATACCTAATTTTGTTGTAAGAGTTAGAAGTAATACACCTGAAATGCCAGGCAGTGTACTTAATATATGATAGGCACAGGAACGCTTAGCTTTCTGGAGGCCGGAAGCTTCCCATGGCCGAGCCTGCAGGTATGTTTAAAAAATGAAGAAATTTCCAAGTGGTTACAAAAATGCTACATTTTAAATGTTTACTTTGAACAGATGAATGCTTTTTTTTTTTTAAGATTTTATTTATTTATTTGACAGACAAGAGACCACAAGTAGGCAGAGAGGCAGACAGAGAGAGGAAGGGAAGCAGGCCCCCTGCTGAGCAGAGAGCCCCACCCGGGGCTCGCTCCCAGGACGCTGGAACCATGACCCGAGCTGAAGGTAGAGGCTTTAACCCACTGAGCCACCCAGTGCCCCAGATGAATGCTTTTAATAAGCATACAAGAATAGAAGGACTGTGTAAGTAGCCTCATTCAGGGTGACCTCAAAAGTGTAAGTGCACACTCTTAGAGAGGTGGGGTGTGGGCCAAATGCACCATCCCCCATGCCCATTATGAGCCCAAGTAATCCCTTAAAAGATGATACTCATTATAGCTGATATACTGATATTACATCTATCCCTGGAGATTATAAACAATGTTTTCACCTCCATCTGCTTATAAATCAGCCGAGTCTTTCTCAGCATTGAAACGGTTTGTGATGGACCAGTGCTGGGGGAAGCTGGGATGGGCAGCCTCCAGCTTCTCAGCTTTTGGCAATTCCTGAGAGCTGCTATGCCCCAAGTGGGACCCACATGTGTGGCTGTGGTGTTTCTCTGTGCTCAGTGTTACAGGTTGACCCACAGAGCAGATTCAGTTTGTACTCTAGAGGATGGGATAATTTGGGGTGAGGAAATCCTTGCTGGCTACAAAACGGCGCAGGCTGGGTGGGGTCAGACTGAGAGTCTTTCCGCTGTTGCCGTGGCAGCAGGGCAGCTCCCACAGGGGCATCCAGCTAGATTTCAGTCGATGGCCTTGTCAAAACAGCCTTCTCCTTGCCTGGGCTAGTAACCCCAGACTCTGCCATTGGCGAATGTGTCCGTGCCTTACTGAGCAGAAAGGACTTCCATTCGTGGATTTTGCTGAGATGGAACATTCAGATCTCCAAGTGCTAACCCCAGGGAGGAGTCCATGTCTTATCACAGACCCAGGAGATCACAAAAGCACCTCCTTCTTCCTACGCAATGACAGGAAGCTGTCCTGATAGTGGTTGGAGAAGACAAGTGTTCCAAAGTAACTGGGCTCCCCTGACTTGTGAGTTCTCAGACCTTCTAAAGTTTGGGTATCAACCCTCATCGCCAGAGGCTGGTGATTGTACTTAGGAACTAAAAGTAAGAATCATAGTTTGCCCAATATTTGAATACTCATGAGGACAACAGGGATGGGGTATTTTAAAATGTAGGCCTCTTGAGAGAGACTGGGACCCATGATCCCAACATGTAGAAGTGAGTGCTCAGAGCCTGTCTATCTGAAGTCCGGACTACCGGTCAAGGGAATACTTTTTGGGAGTTAATTTTGGGACCACTCAGGACTTAGTAATCACTCCTTGGATACATCTAGAATTTACTCTTATAATCAAATGGAACTTGCTACAAAGTTAATTTGAGATTATATTTAGTGATATGCTTTATCATTGTTGTAGTGAGTGGTAATTAGGAGTAAAATGGGAAACAATTCCCATAAAAGATTGTGATTAGCTTTGATTATGCAGACAACTTAAGCTTTGCTGCTGCACCTTCTTGCTTCTTCCTTCTCACTAAATAGCCTTAATTTTGCCTCCTCCCATGCTCTGAAATGTAGATTCTAGTTCTAATTCCACGCCCAGGCTCCCTTGCCCTGTCACTCCCTACCAGTGGCTCTGGATTGACCATCAGAATACTACTTTTGCTGCCCATCTGGCCTGACCCCTCCCAGGTTTCCTACTTTTAGAATCCTTGAATTTCTCCTCTCTGCCCCTTGCCTGCTCTGGGTGGCAGATGGAACACTGAAGGCTTCCAGGTGGAGACAGCTAGTGATCCCGGTGTTGGTGAGGGGTGAGAGGTGTCCTGAGGTCAAGTCTGGGAGTGGGGAGGCCAGATTACGGGAGGAAGAGCAGCAGCCATCAGCTGGGGGCTTACTGCAGAAAATATCAGGAGCGTAGTAGCATCTTTACTGCATCTTCTGAAGTCCAGGCCAATTAGGGATACAGAATCAGCTAAGAGGCAAAAAGAACAGCCCTATCTCTGTCTTCACTTCTTATTTCTGACGGCCTGGAATTCCTAGCTGGAGGCAGACATTTCACTGAACACTAAGGGAACTCAAACTTGTGCTATAAAAACTGAGATTGTCAGGCACCTGAGTGGCTCAGTGAGTTAAGCCTCTGCCTTTGGCTCAGGTCATGATCTCAGGGTCCTGGGATCGAACCCTGCATGGGGCTCCCGCCCCCCCCTCCCCCGCTGGCCTGCCTCTCTGCCTGCTTGTGATCTCTCTCTGTCAAATAAATAAATGAAATCTTAAAGCAACAACGACAACAAATAAAACAAAACAAAATGAAACTGAAATTGTCCACATGCTGATGTGAAGAATTTCAGGCTCCAGGCTGATTACCACGTTAGATCCTGTGCTTTTGGGTCAAGGTAGGGGCAAGAGAGCAGAGGAATGCTGAGTGTCTTAAGGGGTAGGGGTTCAGGATGCTGAATGGAGGGTGACTTAGAGGGAAGAGGCCTGAAGGTAGTGAAGATGGAAGGCTGAAATCTGCAGAATTTATCCCAAGAGGATGCCAGTGTGCTGTGTCTGCCTTGTCTAGTTTCACCACTGAGGAAGTATAGCTGAGACCAAGTCCCTGGGCTGCCATCAGCTCTCCAGGGCTACAGTGTCTTTCTGGAAAGTTTCAAGTCAGAGTTCTGGCCCCTTCCATCTGACATGGTTAGTGAAAATGTTTGGTTATGGAATGGGTGGAGGGAGATGGCATGATTCCTTCACCTCAGAGGTAAAAAGCAACTCTCACTACAACACTGCTCCACTCTATCCTTTAAATCTGTCTTCTACTTGAGCTCTGAAAATGTGAATGAGATCACACCATACCTGGATAAGAACCATCTGATGGTTTCCCAGTGCTGTTAGAATCAAATCCTAGCTCCTTCTTTCAAAATGGTGTCTTATCTGGTCTTTGTTTCTCTTTTGATATCATCTCCTCTTCCTCCCTTCATTTGTCCATGCATCTGTTCTTCCTTCCACTCATCCATCCATCCATCCATCCACCCATGCATCCACCCATCCCTCCATTCCATCCATCCTATCCCATCCACACATCTATCCATTCATCCATCCATCTAAACATCCATCCATCCATCCATCCATCCATCCATCCATCCATCCATTCAACCATCCATCCATCCATCCATCCATCCATCCATCCATCCATCCATGCATCCATTTGCTTTGACTCAGACATGGTTGCTTTCTTGGTATTCCTTAAGTGCCTCTAGTTCATTTCTTCTCTACATTGCTGTTCCTTCTGTGGGAGTACTCTTTCCCTTACACTCACACAGCTCACTTGTTCCTTTCCTTGCTCTGGGTCTCTCTTCTAGTGTCACTTTCTCCAAGAGGACTCTCCTTCACCATCCAGGATTGTGACTGGAAGGGGATCTTGAGGGGGTTCTGAAGTATGGCTCTCTTGTTTCTTGATCTGAGGGTTGTAAGATTTTTGTGTTCACCATATTAATATTCAGTCAGCCATAAACTGACTAATACATTTCTCTGTGTGTATGGTGTGCTTTAACAGAAACTTGAAAATAAATACCCTCAGGCCCATCTCACTCCTCTTACTTTGCTTTATTTTTCATCATGGCACTTATTACTATCTGACATTGTCTTATATTCTTTTTTTAAAAAAATATTTTATTTACTTATTTGAGGGAGACTGAGGGAGAAAGAGAACATAAGAGTGGGGGAGGGTCAGAGGGAGAAGCTGACTCCCCACTGAGTAGGGAGCCTCATAAAGGACTTTATCCTGGGGCTCCGGGATCATGACTTGAGCCAAAGGCACTTAATTGACTTAGCCACCCAGACACCCCATTGTCTTATATTATTGTTTGCATTGTCTGTCATCCCATGCCACATGTAAATTATACGAGGCTAGGGGACTCAGTCTAGTTTTCTGTTCTGTACCCAGTGCTCAGTCCCGTGGCTGGCATGTAGGAGGGAACCACTCATTGTTGAATGAATGCATGAGTAACTGGTTGGATGCCTTAAGCAACTAGATGGTGTAACATAGAAACTGGTAGCAGGTCATTTATTTCATCTGGCACTTTAAGTTATAAGGGTCTGAGATAGCCCTCAGTTCCCACGAGATCTCCTCTTTTCTCTTGGAAATATCTGACCTGCAATCTTGACTTTGTGACTCAGAGCCTGGTTCTCTTCTCCTAGTTGCCTCTTATCACGCTGGTCTCATATGTGAACCTTATCACCAAGGACTGAGCTTAGAACATCCATGGCATGCCAAGTCAGTTGCCAAATAACAAAATGTCTAGGCCAAGAAAAGACGGGCCAATGAGTCATTCCCCTAAAACTCTCCTTCATCCACAATGAGTGTAGTGGGTAAGTACACCAGCTTTGAGGTCCAGAAACCTGGGTTTTAGTCTTATCTCTACCTTGTTCTAACGATGTGACCTTAGACAATGTACTTAGCTAGCTAAGCCTCAGTTCCTCCTTCAGATAATAGAGCAGGTTATCATACATGCCTTCTGGGTTTGTTCTGAGGATTAAATGATGTGTTGTGCATCAAGCCACTGGCACAGCTTTTGACACCCCAGTTGCTGTTAAGAATGTTTGAAGTTCTTAAGCTTCCAGTCACTGTTAGTTCCCACAATGTTATTATTGATATCTGTGTCCCTCTCATGATATTATAATGCCACATCTCTTTCTACTTTGTACCTTTGGATCTCACCACTGGGTCCCTCACCATGCATCTGTCTTCACATGAAGTGTGATATTTCAAGAAATAAAGTTCTGAATTATTTTCTTATATCTTAAACAAAACAGCATATTGGAAAACCATAAAGGGGTTCAGAAATACATTTGTGCACTCAGAGACTTCTGTTTGTCTGTTAGTGCATTAGCTCCTTTAGAGACAGTGTGATAGAACAGGACTCCTTTGGGTGTTGGTTGGAGTGGCAACAAGGGATCATTTTACTTTTCAAAGACTCAGTTTCCCCATTTGAGGATTAGGGATAATAACACGGCCCACCTACAGGGTGATTTTGTGTGTCCTTGGAGGTTGTACATATGAAATCACTTGCAGGAAATACGGCAGAAATTCAGTTGTCCTCCCCGCCACAACTCCCCTTCTACTCCATCTCATTTGTGATTTAATTATATCACTATAATGTAATCTATACATCTATTTAATTGTATCTCCTCTCTCTTACCCAAACGTTCACCAAATACCCTCTTTTTTTTTTTTTTTTTTTTTTTTTTTACTAACTATAGAGAAATTTCTTTAGAAATTTTTCTGCCTTGCCCACTGGCCTTCTTATCAGCTTTTGTCTTGAGGACCATGGAGGAGGCCCCATAGGATGGACAATTCTGTGCAAAGATTCTGCACCGAGCCCTGAGCTGCTCTGCATATATATTCTCTTGTTGTTTGGTGCTGTTCTCACTCCCTGAAGCTGTCGCTTTTCCACACACAGCACATTAAGCCATCGTAATCATAGCAGCTGATTGATTTTAAACCTTGGGTGTCCCCATTGCTCAGAAAACATCCAGTAAGCACTGGCTGACTGACTTCTGAGTTAGAAAAGTTAACGTGTCTGGAAAGCAACAGGATAAGGGTATACTATGTTTTTGGTTTTGATTTTGTATCTTTAGTTCTCTAGAGAAGTGGATTTTTTAACCCCTTTGAGTATCCTGGAATTGACTCTCCTCTCTTAGAGTCAGCGGAGCTCTGCACCCTCGTGGTCAAACTGTAGTCTGGGCTGGCAGGGTCTCCACCCGCTGTAAGCTTTTTAGTAATGCATAATCTCAGGTCTTAGCCCAGGCCTACTGAATTAGAAATCAGAATCTTCATTACCACCCCGATCCCATGACTGTGGCCCACTAGAAAGATGGAGAAGAGCTGTTTTGTAGTTCTGTGGTCCTGGCTGGAGCCAACAGAGCTTCGGCCCAGCTTCAGCCTTTTAAGGCATTGGGACCTCCAGGCTCTGGGGTGACGTGAAGAGGAGAAATGGCACAACTCTTTAGAAGACCACCCACCGAGGTCAGATAAGACCTTTATATCTGCGGAAACTTCACTTCTTTGCCTGGTGCCAGACGCCTTTGGCCTGACCTCATTTTCCCCCATCTCTGTGGGTCTGTGGTCCCTCTGGATACCGATCACCATAGCGGCAATGTTGTTATCTCTTCTGATGCCCCAGAGCCTCCTTATGAGCACATGCTGACTGATTCAGGTAGAGAAATCCAAATATCAAGAAAGGAAGCACAGATGAGTTTGTTTTCACCTTGCTTATCTGTCTAGAGAAAGAATCTCTGCTCTTTCAAATGTCTGATAAACGGACTTGATTATTCTCGTCAAGCAAACACGTGGCTGGGCGGCGGGAGTTATGGGTTGTTGGGAGAGTTTGCCATCTGCTGTCAGATCCTGCTCTGTGAGGTTCTCTTCTCCATCCTGATGACACAAAGTTTCCGAGGCACAGAACCTCCAAGTTTATGTTTGAGAAACCCTGGTGCAGGTGGAATTTGGATTGTCTGAAAAGGGGTTGGTAATGACTGGGACTGGGGGACAGCAGAGCTACCTTTTGGTGTCAGTTTATTACTAAGAGGGTTTTAGTTTCTCAGCTTGATATTTTGATTCATTCAGCCTCCCTCATCCAGGAGAGAGACACTAAATTCCCAGCATTGTTCCTTGGGGGCCGTCCTTCCTGGGTTTGCATCGTGGCTTCTCATTTAGCGGCCGTGAGGCCGCTGACAAGTTATTTAACCTCCCCGAAACTCAGTTTCCTCATTTGTAAAATGGGGTTAATAAAAGCATTCATTTCAAAAAAATTAAAGGATCCATTTCATAGTTTTGTTTTTTTTCCTGAGGATTCTGTGAATTAATATTTCCAGTGTTAACTGAATCATTCTTGGTACCTAGTGGGCTCTGCTTCAGTTGTTGCTGTGGCGTTAATACTGTAGGTTGGGCACATTGCTAGGGAGCAACATAGAGCAAGGCCCTTTCCTGACAGAGCGCACATCCCCTGGGGAGATGAGCAGTGCACCACGTCGTACCAGCGCGATATTTATAAGAAGTGCAGGTTAAGAGACATGCAGGGTCCAGTGAGGGTGAATTCAGGTGTGTCTGGCCCACTTGGGGCATGTCTTGAAGTTGTCCCTAGCAGGTGACCTTTGTGCTGGGCTCCAGGAGGCTAGGGGATAGCCCCAAGAGGGTGGAAGTAAGCTGGAGGGCAGACAGTGGGATGTGGCTAAGGTCCAGAGCTGAGAAGACAGGTCAGTCATCAGATAGAAATTCTTGGGGCGCCTGGGTGGCTCAGTGGGTTAAGCCTCTGCCTTCCACTCAGGTCATGGTCCCAGGGTCCTGCGATCCAGCCCCACATCGGGCTCTCTGCTCAGCAGGGAGTCTGCTTCCTCCTCTCTCTCTCTCTCTCTGCCTACTTGTGATCTCTATCTGTCAAATAAGTAAATAAAATCTTTAAAAAAAAAGAAATTCGTCCTTAGGAATTCTCAACTTTTAATGAACTTTGGAATTGCCTGGAGAAGCTGCTTCAAAATGCAGAACTTCTGGAGGTTCTGATTCAGGTGATCTGGGGTGGAAGTCTTCATTTTAACAAGAATCTTGGGGTGGTTGACAGATTTATAGAAGATAGTGCCGATAGCACAGTGAGGCCCTGTTAGAGATAGGGGTTTTTATCTTAATCTTGAGAGAACTGGAGAACCACTCAAGAAATTCTTTGGCATAATTGTGGTACAATTTCCATACAGGGCACATTCACATTTTTAGGTTCTATGGGTTTTAGCAATAGTTAGATAATAGTTAGGTAATAGTTATGTAACCACCAACCTGTCACAATCAAGATCTAGAGTATTTCCATCAGCCCCAGAAATGCTCTCATGCCCTTGGCTAAAAACTCAGGGCCTTCTTTCTCTCCCAGCCCATGACAGTCCCTCATCAGTTTTTCTCCACAGACTCTGCCCTTTTCTGAGTGTCATATGAATGGAATCATACAGCGTGTAGTCTTTTGTGTCTGACCTCGTTCACTCAGCTTGGTGCTTTTGCCATCAATCCATGTTATTTCATGTGTCAGTAGTTTATTTCTTTTTATTAATGAATAATATTAAATCGAATGTGTTATCAGTTTGTTTATCCATTCAACAGTTGATGGACATTTAAGCTCTTTCCAGTTTTTAGAGATTATGAATAAATCTGAGTAAACATTCTTATGCAGTAGACCTGTTTCTGTTTCTCATGCATAAACACCTAGTAGTAGAATTGTTCTGTCATGTAGGACGTACATGTTTAATTTTTAACAAACTGCTGAACTGTCTTCCAGATCAGCTTTGTATTCCCATAAGTAATGAGTGAGAGACGTTAGTCTCTATCTTTACCAGCACATGGTATGATCAGTTAAGAGAATTTTTTTAGCTATTTATTTTGGTTTGAATTTGCATTTGCCCAGTTGCTAATGACATTGAGCATCTTTTCATGTGTTTATTTATCATGCTTTTGTAGTTTTTCTTTGGTGAAGTGTTTGTTGATACATTTTGACCATTTCAAAAAGATTGTATTGTTTTATTCTTATTGAATTTTGAGAGTTCTTTAAGTATTCTAGCTATAAGTCCTTAGTCAGTGGTATGTTTTGCAAATACTTCTAGTTTATGACTTTTTTCATTTTATTAATACTGTCTTTCAAAAAGCCTAAGTTTTAAATTTTATAAAGTCCAATTTATCATTTTTTTTATAGTTCATGGTTTTTGTGTTTTATCTAAGAAATCTTTGCCTAACCCAAGATTGTACAGATTTTTCTTTTAGAAGTTTTGTGGTTTTAGGTTCTAAATTTAAGGCAGAGATCCATTTACATTTACATTTATGATCTAGATTTGAAGTGTGGTATGGGTCATGGTTCTTAACAATGTACTTTTATTTAAAAAAAAATGACTACATATATTTGGGTCTATTTTGGGAATTCTATTATATTTCATTAATCCATATGTCCATATTTTCAACAATACCATAATGTAGGGGTTTGCAAACTGTGGCCTATTGCCAAATTCATCTGTCTACCTATTTTTTAATTAATTATTTTTATTAACATATAATGTATTATTTGCCCCAGGGGTACAGGTCTGTGAATCATCAGGTTTACACACTTCACAGAACTCACCATAGCATATACCCTCCCCAATATCCATAACCCAACCACCCTCTCCCTTCATTTTGTTTTGTGAGATTAAGGGTCTCTTATGGCTTGTCTCCCTCACAATCCCATCTTGTTTCATTTTTTCCTTCCCTACCCCCTAACCCCCCCACTCTGCCTCTCAAATTCTTCGTATCAGGGAGACGATATGATAATTGTCTTTCTCTGATTGACTTTTTTCGCTCAGCATAATACCCTCTAGTTCCATCCACATCATTTGCAAATGGCAAGATTTCATTTCTTTTGATGGCTGCATAGTATTCCATTGTGTATATATATACAACATCTTCTTTATCCTTTCATCTGTTGATGGACATCTAGGTTCTTTCCATAGTTTGGCTATTGTGGACATTGCTGCTATAAACATTGGGGTACACATGCCCCTTGGATCCCTACATTTGTATCCTTAGGGTAAATACCCAGTATGCGATTGCTGGGTCTCTATTTTCAACTTTTTGAGGACCTTCCATGCTGTTTTCCAGAGTGGCTGTACCAGCTTGCATTCCCACCCACAGTGTAGGGGGGTTTCCCTTTCTCTGCATCCTCTCCAACATTTATTGTTTCCTGACTTGTTAATTTTAGCCATTCTGATTGGTGTGAGGTGGCATCTCATTGTGGTTTTGATTTGTATTTCCCTGATGCCGAGTGATGTCGAGCACTTTTTCATGGGTCTGTTGGCCATCTGGATGTCCTCTTTGCAGAAATGTCTGTTCATGTAGCTACCCATTTTTTGATTGGATTATTTGTTCTTTGGGTGTCGAGTTTGAGAAGTTCTTTATAGATTTTGGATCCTAGCCCTTTATCTGATAGGTTGTTTGCGAATATCTTCTCTCATTCTGTCAGTTGTCTTTTGGTTTTGTGAACAGTTTCCTTTGCTGTGCAGAAGCTTTTGATCTTGATGAAGTCCCAATAGTTCATTTTTGCCCTTGCTTCCCTTGCCTTTGGCGATGTTTCTAGGAAGAAATTGTTGCAGCTGAGGTTGAAGAGGTTGCTATTTGTGTTCTTCTCAAGGATTTTGATGGATTCCTTTCTCAAATTAAGGGCTTTCATCCATTTGAGTCTATTTTTGTGTGTGGTATAAGGAAATGCTCCAGTTTCATTCTTCTGCGTGTGGCTGTCCAATTTTCCCAACACCATTTGTTGAAGAGACTGTCTTTTTTCCATTGGACAGTCTTTCCTGCTTTGTCAAAGATTAGTTAACCATAGAGTTGAGGGTCTATTTCTGGGCTCTTTATTCTGTTCCATTGATCTATGTGTCTGTTTTTGTGCCAGTACCATACTGTCTTAATGATTACAGCTTTGTAATAGAGCTTGAAGTGATGCCACCAAATTTGGCTTTGTGATGCCACCAACTTTGGTTTTCTTTTTCAACATTCGTTGTCTATTTGGGATCTTTTCTGGTTCCATATAAATTTTAGAATTATTTGTCCCATTTCTTTTAAAAAAGTTGATGGTATATTGATAGGGATTGCATTAAATGTGTAGATTACTTTAAGTAACATAGACATTTTCACAATATTTGTTCTTCCAGTCCATGAGCATGTGATGTTTTTCCACTTCTTTGTGTCTTCCTCAATATCCTACATGAGTGCTTTATGGTTTTCTGAGTACAGATTCTTTGCCTCTTTGGTTAGGTTTATTCCTAGGTATCTTATGGTTTTGGGTGCAATTATAATGGGATTCACTCCTTACTTTCTCTTTCTTCTGTCTTGTTGTTGGTGTATAGAAATGCAACTGATTTCTGAGCATTGATTTTGTATCCTGACACTTAACTGAATTCCTGCACGTGTTCTAGGAGTTTTGGAGTGGAGTCTTTTGGGTTTTCCACATCAAGTATCATATCATCTGCAAAGAGTGAGAGTTTGACTTCTCTTTTTGACTTCTTCTTTGTGGATTTGGATGCCTTTAATTTCTTTTTGTTGTCTGATTGCTGAGGCTAGGACTTCTAGTACTATGTTGAATAGCAGTGATAGTGGACATCGCTGCCGTGTTCCTGACTGTAGGGGAAAAGCTCTCAGTTTTTCCCCATTGAGAATGATATTTGCTGTGGGTTTTTCATAGATGGCTTTGATGATACTGAGGTATGTACCCTCTATCTCTACACTTTGAAGAGTTTTGATCAAGAAAGAATGCTGTGCTTTGTCAAATGCTTTTCAGTATCTTTTGAGAGTATCATATGGCTCTTGTTCTTTCTTTTATTAATGGATCGTATCACATTGATTAATTTGTGGATGTTGAATCAACTGTGGATGTTGAATCAACCTTGCAGCCCAGGAATAAATCCCACTCAGTTGTGGTGAATAATCTTTTTAATGTACTGTTGGATCCTATTGGCTAGAATTTGGTGAGAGTTTTCGCATCTGTATTTATCAAGGATATTAGTCTGTAATTCTTTTTTGATGGGGTCTTTGCCTGGTTTTGGGATCAAGGTAATGCTGGCCTCATAAAATGAGTTTAGAAGTTTTCCTTCCATTTCTATTTTTTGGAACAGTTTCAGGAGAATAGGAATTAATTCTTCTTTAAATGTTTGGTAAAATTCCCCTGGGAAGCCGTCTGGCCCTGGGCTCTTGTTTTTTGGGAGATTTTTGATGACTGCTTCAATCTCCTTACTTGTTATGGGTTTGTTCAGGTTTTCTATTTCTTCCTGGTTCAGTTTTGGTAGTTTATATTATCTGTATGAATGCAGCCATTTCTTCCAGATTGTCAAATTTTCTGGCGTAGAGTTGCTCATAATATGTTCTTATAATTGTTTATATTTCTTTGGTGTTGGTTGTGATCTCTCCTCTTTCATTCATGATTTTATTTATTTGAGTCCTTTCTCTTTTCTTTTTGATAAGTCTGGCCAGGGGTTTATTAATCTTATTAATTCTTTCAAAGAACTAGCTCCTAGTTTCGTTGATTTGTTCTACTGTTCTTTTGGTTTCTATTTCATTGGTTTTTGCTCTGATCTTTATGATGTCTCTTCTGCTGGGTTTAGGTTTTCTTTGCTGTTCTTTCTCCAGCACCTTTAGGTGTAGGGTTAGGTTGTGTACTTGAGACCTTTCTTATTTCTTGAGAAAGGCGTGTATGGCTATACACTTTCCTCTCAGGACTGCCTTTGCTGTGTCCCACATATTTTGAACAGTTGTGTTTTCATTATCAATTGTTTCCATGATTTTTTCCATTCTTCTTTAATTTCCTGGTTGACCCATTCATTCTTTAGTAGAATGCTCTTTAGCCTCCATGTATTTGAGTTCTTTCCAACTTCCCTCTTGTGATTGAGTTATAGCTTCAGAGAATTGTGGTCTGAAAATATGCAGGGAATGATCCCAGTCTTTTGGTACCAGTTGAGACCTGATTTGTGACCTAGGATGTGATCTATTCTGGAGAATTCTCCATGTGCACTAGAGAAGAATATGTATTCTGTTGCTTTGGGATGGAATGTCCTAAATATATCTATGATGTCCATCTGGTCCAGTGTGTCATTTAAGGCCTTTATTTCCTTGTTGATCTTTTGCTTGGATATTCTGTCCATTTCAGTGAGGGGGGTATTAAAAGTCCCTTACTATTATTGTATTATTGTCGATGTGTTTCTTTGATTTTTGTTATTAATTTTTTTATATAGTTGTCTGCTCCCATGTTAGGGGCATAGATACTTAAAATTTTTAGATCTTCTTGTTGGACAGACCCTTTGAGTATGATATAGTATCCTTCCTCATCTCTTATTGTAGTCTTTGGCTTAAAATCTAATTTATCTGGTAGCTTTCTTTTGATGTCCACTAGCATGGTAAGTGGTTTTCCACCCCCTCACTTTAAATCTGGAGGTGTCTTTTGGGTTTAAGATGAGTTTCTTTTAGACATCATATCAATAGGTCTTGTTTTTTTTTTGTTTTTTTTTTTGTTTTGTTTTTTTTTAATCCTGTGTCTTTTGATTGGGGCATTTAGCCCATTTACATTCAGGGTAACTTTTGAAAGATATGAATTTAGTGCCATTGTATTGCCTGTAAGGTGACTGTTAGTGTCTGTTGCCTTTGTTCCTTTCTGGTCTATGACTTTTAGGCTCTATCTTTGCTTAGAGGACCCCTTTCAACATTTCCTGTAGGGCAGGTTTGGTGTTTGCAAATTCTTTTAGTTTTCGTTTGTCTTGGAAGCTTTTTATTTATCCTTCTATTTTCAATGATAGCCTAGCTGGATATAGTATTCTTGGCTGCATATTTTTCTCATTTAGTGCTCTGAATATATCATGCCAGTTCTTTCTGGCCTGCCGGGTCTCTGTGGTTAAGTCTGCTGCCAATCTAATATTTCTATGATTGTATGTTACTGACTTCTTGTCCCTAGCTGCTTTCAAGATTTTCTCTTTGTCACTAAGACTTGTTTTACTACTAGATGACAGGGTGTGGACCTATTTTTATTGATTTTGAGGGGGGTTCTCAGTGCCTCCTGGATTTTGATGCTTGTTCCCTTTGCCATATTAGGGAAATTCTCTATTATAATTTCCTCCAATATACCTTCTGCCCCTCTCTTTCTTCTTCGTCTGGATACCCAATTATTCTAATATTATTTTGTCTTATGGTATCACTTATCTCTTGAATTTGCCCCTTGTGGTCCTGTAGGTGTCTGTCTCTCTTTGCTCAGCTTCTTTATTCCCTGTCATTTGGTCTTCTATATCTCTAACTCTCTCTTCTGTCTCATTTATCCTAGCAGTAAGAGCCTCCATTCTTGATTGCACCTCATTAATACCTTTTTTGCTTTCAGCTTGGTTAGATTTTACTTATTTTATTTCTCCAGAAATGGATTTTATTTCTCCAGACAGGGTTTCTCTAATATCTTCCATGCCTTTCTCGAGCCCAGCTAGCACCTTGAGAATCGTCATTTTGAACTCTAGATCTGAAATATTACCAATGTCTGTATTGATTAGGTCCCTAGCTGTCAGTACTGCCTCTTGTTCTTTTTTTTTTTTTATGGTGAGTTTTTCCACCTTATCATTTTATCCAGATAAGAATATATGAAAGAGAGAATAAAATACTAAAAGGGTGGCAAAGACCCCAGAAAAGTGTTCGCTAACCAAATCAGAAGAAACCCCAAACTGGGGGGTGAATAAAGGGGGTAAAAGAAATTAAAAAAAAATTATGTGTGTGAGTGTGTGTGTGTGTGTGTATTCACCAGTCTAATACATATATATATATTAGACTGGTGAATAGAACAGAGCCACCCACTTGATTTTGGGTGTATTTTTGTCCCTTAGAAAAAACTACCTCTCACAATTTTAAAGAAAGAAAAACTTATATATATAAACACAAAAATAAGGGTAAACATGATGAAGGGATGGAATATGACTGTAAAGATGAAAATTTTTAAAAATTCTAAAAAAAAGAAATTGGTAAGACAAGTTGGTTGGAAAAAGAAAGAAAAAAAAAAAGGGAGGAGAGAATGTGCTCATACTGGAGATTAGAACAAAGCCCTGTACTAGATTTAGAGTATATTTTGATCTGTTAGAAGAAATTGTATCCCAAAATTTTTTAGAAAATAAAACGCGCTATATGTATACAAAAAGTGAGGTTAAATACAATGAAGGATAAAATATGACTATAATAATGAAGGTTTATTGGAGGAGTCAAGATGGCGGAGAAGTAGCAGGCTGAGACTACTTCAGGTAGCGGGAGATCAGCTAGATAGCTTATCTAAAGATTGCAAACACCTACAAATCCAACGGGAGATCGAAGAGAAGAAGAACAACAACTCTAGAAACAGAAAATCAACCACTTTCTGAAAGGTAGGACTGGCGGAGAAGTGAATCCA